>NC_056527.1:24034267-24273307 GCF_019175285.1 Sceloporus undulatus | reverse complement strand
TTATTATTATTAATACCTATGAGGTATGTTCCACATACAGTGCATAAAGACACAGACACAAACAAGGAGAGAAACTGATGCCTTGCGGGGCCAAGATAATACTTGAAAAGAGGGGCTAAAAACAGGCAGAGTGTTAGCAAGGATGATGGAAGAAATGAACAACAGAAAACACGGGGGGGGGGGGAGGAAGTGTGTTCCATTACCCTCTTTTTACACTTACTATATGACAAGGAAATTGCTATGCAGAGTTACTCATTCGACAAGGACAATCAGCCAAAACATATGACTCACTTAATAAAAAATACCCACATCGTTCCATAAGGCAAATCCCAAAGTTCATGATCAAACAGTACAGTCTTCAAATTCTTGCACTCAAGTAACATATGGGTGGGAATCAGAATTTGGGACCCCTTCCTTATTGCAATTTAGAAGATTCATATAGCTAGTATTTATTATTGTATTTCTCTAATTTGGCTTACAGCCTTTCTGCATAATCTGAGGTATTTAAAATATACTTTTCACTTCTGGTTTTTTTTCCTGTTTGTATGTGGTAGGTCTTGTACAGGAACACAGTGTTCAAACCTATAGCAAGGCCATCCATTGCTTCCATCCAGTGTTGTTGTGGAACTAAGGCTTGCTGAGTTGAAGCAGGACTTTTTGGTTAGCAGGGATGATGGTATCATCCACCACTTGCATCTGTGGTGGGAAATGGGTTTTTCTAGCTATAATTGCTATAATTGATTTACCAACTTTAAAATAAAGTGTGTTCTCCTGGATGGTAGAAGAACTTCTTGAACAGTTTGAACTGGTGGGTGGGTAGATGTGTTTGTTTATACAGATATATAATACACACAGAGGAGAGAGATGGATCAGCCCAACCACTTGTATTTTTAGATTCTCCTTGGAATGTAGGAATAGGACCTCTCATGATTAGCACCTGCTCTACTTCCATTACATTCCTATTGTGAGTATTTTCCAAAGTCATAGATTAAGTTAGATGCCTATTGTAAGGAAAGCTCTGAGGTACACACTGTAGAGATACTTACTTAGTACTCAATGCTTAGTACTGAGGTACTAAGGAAGGTCAAGGGAGAAATTGCAAAGGCAGGCCTGCTGCTGAAGATAAAGAAAACAAAAATAATTACCACAGAGGACCTACATACATTTGAATTAGGCAATGAGGAAATTGAAATAGTCAAAGATTTCTTGTAATTGGGATCAAACATCATCCAGACTTGACTGCAGTCAAGAGATAAGAAGAAGACTAGGAATGAGAAGTACTAAAAGAAAGAAGTTGGCAGCATGAGCTTTCGTAGACTTAAGTGTACTTCCTCAAATGCATCTGAGGAAGTAGTCTTAAGTCTACAAAAGCTCATGCTGGCAATTTCTTTCTTTCAGTTAGTCTCAATGGTACTACAAGATCTCTTTACATACTAATTCTACAGACTAACATGGCTATATGTTTAAATTCTACCAGGAATGAAAAGGGCAGCCATGAAAGAGCTAGAGAAGATCTTTACTCTTTAGGATCTTCTCTGGCTCTTTCATGGCTGCCCTTCCCATTCCTAGTAGACCTGAGCATTAAAGTTAGAATCATCTAAGCCAGAGTACTCTCAATCACTATGGATGGATGTGAGATCTGGACAGTGAAAAAAGCAGATAAAAAGAAAATAAATTTGGGATATGGTGATGGTGAAGAGTGCTGAGGATACCATGGACAGTCAAAAAGATAAACAAACAGGGCCTTGAACAGGGCAAGCTCAAAATACCTCTGGAAGCCAAGATGATTAAATTGAGGCTGTCATATTTTGGCCACATCATGCTATGGCATGACTCATTAGAAAAGACAATAATGCTGAGAAATGTTGAGACAATTGGCCTAAGGGAGGACAGGCTTGAATCTGCAGGAAATGAGCAGAGCAGTGGAGGACAGGGAGTCTTGGAGATGTCTCATCCACATGGTCTCCAGAAGTCAAAGTCAACTCGAGGGCAGCTAACAACAACAACAAACTGTCTGCATCAAAATAATGAACACATTGTTAAAAAACAATAGATACTAAAATAATTAATTTTAGCTGCACAAAATTTAGATGCATGGCTCTGTATGAACAGAGACCCTCTTAATTTATGCACAGTGAAACGATTCCATTTCCTGATGCCGCCCCGCTCCCCCAGGTGCACATGTTTCAAACAACACTCTCCATCTAGAAGCCTTTGTCTCTAATTGTTCAAGGAAATTTTATAAAAGTTATGTGATAATGGAAAGGTATACCTCAGTCAACAGAGATTCACAGTGGGGCTTCTCTTTGCAAAAGCCTTTTATTGCCCATTCAGCTCCCCCCCCCACTTTCTTCTTGTCCTCTGTCTAGTTGAATTTTTTTAAAGTAGCAACAGCTTTTGGAGGACGGTGAAGGAGGATTGGAGAAACACAGACTTTCAGTATAAAGTTGCAGTAGCATTCAGCAAACAATGCAATAAAGCTTTAGCTGAGAAAGTACTAGAGTCTACTCTTACTATTCCTACTATAGATCTGTGTGCCCACCTGCCTACAACAGGGAAGGTAAACAGCAGCTGCTTTCAGAATCCTATGAATAGCAAAACAAAGAGAAAAGAGGATATTAGATAAGCCTGTCTCACCAGCTACACTTCCCAAGCATATTTAAAAGCTTGGTTGGCCACCAAAATGGAAATCATAACAAAAGTAGAGGTTGGTGAAAGAGAAAGTCATGCCTGGATGCATTTTAGAACAAGCCTTTATGTAGTCCCTAAAAGATTCAGATTGTTTTTGTTTACTTATATAATGCTCATCTGAGCTGGCTATTTCATTTTACAGGTTCATATTGTTAATTATCTGAATGAAATGTTTGCTGAAACATTTAATTGCTCTTCTTTTTCATAGAGTAGGAATATTTCCCCGTTCTTTACATGTTCTGCCACTGGTACCAGATTTTCTATCAAATAAGTAATTCTCAGGAACACATCTTTTTCGCTAACTGGGGTATACCCGTATTTGTGTTTAATATTAATCCACATGCTTGAGTACTTCCTTCTCCAATCTATTGCCCTGCATATGCTTTGGTCACCAACTCCCATGGTCTCCAGACACCACACTAGATGAGATAAGGGTACTTCAACACATCTGTAGGGCATTGGGTTGGAGAAGGCTGCTTTAGTCCACTGCCAAGACATGGCATTGATAGTTTTTTTTCCAGATCTACCCTTTAGTAAATTTTGTCACTTATTAAACATGCCATTATCTGTTTGGCATCTCATTTCTACCCACCACTTTACATCATACCCTTCTCTCTCAAGATTCATTTTCCACTCTGCCCTTTGCCTTCTTCTCCTTATAGGTTTCTAAATCTATTTCTTCCATCCTTTTCCCCATTGACTTCTTCAAAATGTATTTTCTTCATTTATTTTTATTCCTGCTATGTTTTACATTCCCCCCACATATGGAAACAGGTATTTGATTTTCCACAGACCAAAAGATAATAGGTGTTATTTTTCACTCCAAGTGGTTTGTGCACTGGGACAACTCCAGATCCTCCCAAGCTAATTAAGTAGTATCTGAAAATAATAGCACACAGCCAGAGTCACTGCTGTATTGTTAGTAATTTACAGAAATGCAATCTGGAGAATCATGCTGTGTAACAATTCCATAGAGAGTCAGCATTGTGTAGTGGTTTGAATTTTGGACTACGACGCTGGAAACCAGGATCTGAATCCTCTGTAGGTCATGGAAAACCACTAGGTGACCATGGGTAAGTCACATTCTCTCAGCTTCAGAGGAAGGAAAGGGCAAACCCCCTCTGAACAAATCTTTCCAAGAAAACCCATTACAGAGTTGGCATAAGTCAGAAATGACTTAAAGCCATACAACAATAATAACAACAACCACTTCCACACCACTCAGTAGACAGAGATATATTCTGGTAACAGTTTCAGATAACAGGGCTGAATAGGAAGCTTGGGTATGTGTGTTTCACTTTCTTCTGAATTTGTAAACTTTGAATGTTTTCTCTGCCAAACAGGAAGAAATTTGCAAATTCTGATTAGTTCTTCAGAAATGAACATAAATGAAACTTCTCCCTCTTTACATCCGCCACATCTAGCACAGAGAAATAAGAAGTTGCCTTGTGCCGAGTAAGATGGTAGGTCCATCTGGCCTAGTATGTTTAACTCTATCAGCAGTGGCTCTCCAGGGTTCCAGGCACATTTCTTTTCCCCTAGCTCTACCTAAAGATCCTGGGTCTTTCCTGGTAGTAAATTCCAATCCAAGTACTAACCAGGTCCAGCTCTGCATACCATCTGGGAATGCTTTATTTGGAGAGCTGAGCAGGGGAACAGATTTTATAGCCCTATGAGGCCCCCTCCAACTGTATGATTGTATAGCTTCCAAATTTAGACAAGAACAGGAGTGTTTGTGGTGGCCATACAGCTAATTCCACCCATCATCATCATCATCATCATCGGCCTGCCTAAACAAATGTTTTGCCTTTTCAGTGGAATGAGAGCAGGGAGGGGGCCAAGTGGACCTCCCATGGAAGATATTACACAGCCTGGGAGCAGCCATAGAAAAGGCTGTCCCCCATGTCCTCACCAAATGTGCCAGTGAAGGTGATGGGATAAAGAGAAAGCCCTCCAGTGCAAATCTTAAAACTTGTATTGACTTGTATAGGGACATACTGTACAATCTTTCAGATAGTCTGGACCCAAATTGTTTTGGGTCCAGTTGTTTGAGTAGACGTGTAAAGGGTTGCAGTTACCAAGACTGTTAGATTTCTTTAGACTGAAGTCCTACATGGCAGTAAGTTGGCCATCCTATTAAACATAGCTTGGGGCTTGCTTCTCAGTAGATACACATAGGATTGCACTTTTGCACCAAATTGTTATTGGGTGCATCTACTCTGTAGAAATAATGCAGTTTGGCACAACTTTAACTGCCAGGAATCCATCCTACAGAATCTTGGGATTTGTAGTTCTGTGAGGCACCAGCCTCACTCTTTGCCAGAGAAGGCTAAAGACAATTTCAAACTACAAATCCCAGGATTCCATAAGATGGAGCTACAGAACCTATAGTGGCGTCAAACTGCATTATTTCTACACTGAAGATGCAGACTAAGTGTCCCTTCAAGTTGTTTCCTTAGGTGATCCTAAGGTGTACCTGTCACAGGTTTTTCTTGGCAAGATTTGTCCACAGTGGGTTTGCCCTTGCCTTAAACTGAAGTTAAGAAAATGTGACTTGCCCAGTGTCACCTATGGCTGAGCGAGGATTCGAATTCTGGTCTCCCAGTGTCCTAGGCTAAGAAGTAGAGGCACATGTGGCTCAAGTTTCTCACTTAGAGCCTCTTGCTTTCATTTTTATTAGCCTGACAAGGTCCCCAGTGTACAAATTAGTTTGCATGCATGGAAAATCAATTACTAATTCTGGTATGAGGAAAATAATATCTGTTAAGTGGTGAAGTTGGTTTGGGAGTTAAATCTGAACTAAGTTTCTCTGAAATAAACATGTGTAGCAAAATGATCAGGTTGTTAAGTCATAGTACTGGGAAAAAAGCTACAAAGGTGTAATAAGACCAAGAGACTGTCAGAGCGACTTCATTATAAGGTAACAAATTGCTTTCTTGAACAACAACTCCCAGAATCCCCCATGATCATTCATCCTGTTGGCTGAGGGATTCTGAGAGATGTTTGTCCTCCAAAAGGAATTTTTTCAAGCTCCGGGTGCCAAAATAAACTTGGTAACTCCATTTTTATTGACTACTGTATACACTCAACTATAAGTCAACCTCATGCATAAGTTGAGGGCAGGTTTTAGGGCCAAAATTTTGGATTCTGATATGACCTATGGATAAGTTGAGGGGAAAATTTAGGGGCATGTAACAAAGGATTCAAAGGATGGACCAAAGGAAAACAATGCCAAAGAATTTACAAAATTCCAGCAGCCATAACTGATTGGGCTTACACTAAAGGCCAGATGGATGAGAGTAGAGAGGGGTCAATATTTCCAAGATCGATTAAGCTTTTTCACCAGGGATTCCTTCTTTTATAAGAGTTAAAGTACTGTACATAACTTACATTGACCTGTGGACAAACTGACTCAGGTTTTTGGGGTCAAATTTTTACTAAAATTTCCAGACTTACACATGAGTATATGCAGTACAGTATATTGCCTGAATGAGCTTGTACCCTGAAAACTCAACAATGCAAAAAAGGGGGTCTTTAACCCCCCTCCCCCACAAGTTCTTACAAGTTTCCATATACTGCCTTTAAAATGTCTTGCAAGAATTAACAAGAATGTAAGAATGTATCCATTATCTTTAAAATTACTGGTTAAACTTTTCAGTTTCTGGTTTTAAAAAAGAGGTAGCCATCATGACATGCATGTACAACATTATGTACTGTAGGGAAAAAGCTTTGCTGAGAGATTCAGCATAAAAAGGAATGCTTCTGAACACACCACCTAATTAAACTATGGAATTTGCTTCTGCAGTATGTAATGCTAGCTGCCAACTTGGCTTTAAACAGGCATTGCACAAATTAACTCAGGATAGAGCTTACATGGTATAGTGGTTTGAGTTTGGGCTAAGACTCCAAGCAACCAGGATTTGCGTCCTTGATCAGCCATGGAAGCCCACTGGGTGATCTTGGACAAATCACACTCTCTCAGCTTGATAGGGAGACAATGGCAAACCTTATTTGAACAAGGCTGCTGTCAAACTGCAGAATTAATACAGCTTGACACAGCTTTAACTGTCATTGGTCTACCCTATGGAATCCTGGGATTTGTAATTTGTTGTGGCCCCAGAGCTCTCTGAGAGAGAAGGCTAAATATCTCACAAAATTACAAATCCCAGAATTCCATAGCATTGATTCATAGCTGTTAAAATTGTGTCAAACTGCATTAATTCTGCAGTGCAGATGGAGCCGAACTCTTGCCAAGAAAGTTCTATTATAGAGTAGTGTTGCCGTAAGTTAGAGTAGGCCTGAAGCCACTTAACAACAGCAATACAGGGCACTGGTTATGATGGCTACCTTCAATAGGAAAAGCATAATTAGTCTCTCGGGAATATATGAGTGGGGTTGTTACAAAAACCATGTCCAGTTTTTAGATTCTTGTGGCTATCTGATTGGCCAAAGTATGAATAGAATGGTAGAATAGGTAGACTTGTGTCTGATCCTGCACAATTCTTCTTATATTCTTACAAAATCTTCTACTTGTCAGATGAAAAATTTTCAAGTCATCATAGCCAAAATACCTTTACCTAGGAGTTCATAAAAATTCCATAGGAAGTTACTGAACAACTCACTATAATATATAACATAATTAAATTTAGCTTCCTTTAACAGAGATCTGGAATGTGACCAGTAACATTTACAGTAGGAGCACAAGACAATGCCATAAAAATTACATACCTGCCATTAACTTCTGCCCTTTGACAGTATTATGAAGAAGAATAAACTTTTGCTGAGGAAAAATCAATACGGCTTTTGAAAAGGGAAGACTTGACTCGCCATTCTACACAATTGTTGACATTGCAAATAACTCTAAAAGTTAGTACATGTCAATGATGATGTAGATAGCATGGTTTAAGAGGCAGTGAAGAATAGTTTGGATATGAAAGCATTCAATGGTTTGTTTGTGGTAAATGCTGTAATGCGGCGGTGTCTTTAGTAGGGCAATCCTATGCATGTTTTCTCAATAACCATATAAGAAAGTATACGTAGGGGATTATGATCTAAGTGTGATTTTACAGAGCTTTCTACTAGGGCTGGGGAATGAGAATGTTAGCACGTTCTCATGTATGCTTACTCAGAGGTAAATCCCAGAGTCATAGGCTCTGTCTGCACAGGCCAAATAAAACATCCTCCACTCTCTTGGTGCAGAGTCTAGATGACACATGGCCCAAACCCCAGTTCTAGTGCAAACAGTTTGGACGATATATGCCCTGTTCACCACCAAACTCAGAATATACCACCTTATAAAGAATTTTAAAAACTCATATTTTGCTCCAGATCTTCCTGGAAGATCCAGTTGCAATGCTGGGACAGTGTTTTCAATGTGTCTTGCTGTGTCACCTGGCATAGCCACTGCACATCACTCACTCTGAGGTCAGAATGAGCATCGAACATGTGGCTGGGCACCTTGCCCTGACCTCAGAGTCAGCTATGGGTGGCGACGGCAGCCACACACAGCAGGACACACATGCAAACAGCTGGCCAGCATCACAACAGGAGTGTGAACTAAAAGAGGAACATCAAGGCAGCTCTGGGGCCAGAACACTCTAGCCCAGTGGTTCTCAAACTCTGATCCTCCAGGTGTTTTGGACTTCAACTAACCAGCTTGGCCAGTAGTCAGGAATTCTGGAAGCTGAAGTCCAAAACATCTGGAAGACCAAGTTTGGGAAACACTGCTCAGTCTCGGCTGTCCCCAGAGTATTCTGGCTTGTGCAGACACCACCCTGGTCCAGGGTTCAAACTATTATATGATGTGGCTCCAATTATATCCTGTGAAAATGGCTCTTCTCATTTATCTCATTCTCAACTTACATTGTGAGTCCAGGACCCTAGCGTAAACTGAGAACTGTCCATATTTTAAGTGTTTCTCAACTGTTCTAAATTAGTGTTTTTAACAGAATTGCTTATTTCATTAATTTATAACTTTTTCTTAGCATTTTCAAAAGACCTTTCTACAACAACCAGTTGACATCCCTCCAAATGAAGTTTGGAGCAATGAGCAAGTTACAGTACTAGTCATTGCCTTCTTTTCCATTAATGACAGCATAATGCCTTGTTGTGTGACAAGCAACATCTGCTGAAATTTCTCTACACAACCATTAAAGGTACAGTCACCATATCTAGTTTTCAATCTGGCAACTCTATGGGCCACACATTGCCCCCCCCCCCCCCGCTATAGGCTAGTAGCTTGTAGCATTCAATTTTTTAAAGAAAGCAACAGAAAGTAACTATATTACAGTCTTCCATATCCACAGAGCTTTTTATCCACGGGTTCAACCATCCATGGCTTGAAAATGTTTTTAAAATATATAAATTTCAAAAAGCAAACTTTGATTTTTCCATTTTAAATAAGGAACATCATTTTCCTACACCATATATAATGGGACTTTGAGTATCCATGGATGTTGTTATCCATGGGGGATCCTGGAACAAAACCCCAGTGAATACCAAGGGCTTGCTAGTTAGTTTAAGTTTGGGGAAATTACTTTTAAAATTATAACTATGTAATATAACTGTACTGAATGAACTTTAAACAATAATTTCCAAAGCCCTGCCCTTGCCAGATGTTAATTTCTTCCTCCTGAGAGAGAGGGAGATGGATGGAGTCCTGGTAGAGAGATCTAATAAGGCTAATGATGGATATTCGGAATGAGATGAATGGTCTAATGAGACCTGAGAATGCCTCTTTTGAATAGTTTACTACAAATTGGATACCAGGAAAATCTCTTCTGTGTTGATTTACTAATCAGCTGATTTATAACAAGACTATCTGAAGCTTCACTCTTTGTGCATGTAAGTATGTGGCCTCTCTAAACAATCCAGTTATGCAACCAAAACATACACAGGTGGTTACAAAGAACTTGCAGTCGGGACCAGCCCTGCTATTCAGCAGAGTGAAACAGATGCGGAGGCTGATTTTTGGTATCATTTACTGGTAGTATGGGGAAAATTTTTGTTTTATGTACCAAAATAACTTTACTAGCCAAGGGTACCCCAAATACACTTTAATTTCAGGGTGGAAATGGGGCTATTTGCTGTTGTCCCTTGGACAGCAAGATGTAAGGATGATTGCTCAAATTTTGGGGAATATTAATTAGCTCAACACACCAATATTGGGCTCCTTACAAGTTCCCTTTCTGGACCGAATCCCAGCAGTGTTTACCAAGGGACCAGGACTTCCAGGAATTGACGCAGAGGCAAAGTATTTGAATTTTAAGCTAGTTTATTGATGCACAGGGGGACACACACTCACACACATGCATTCACTCATGCAATCACTCAAGGCTAATAGAAGAAAGGGAGGAAAAGTGGAAAGAGAACACAAGGCTTTCTAATGGTAATACTGGCCTGAGATGGTTTCCCTCGGAATCAAGGTAGATGCAGCAACACGATGAAGGGAAATGGGGAAAGGGGAGCGTGGAACCACACCAGGAGAAGCAGCCTGACAGAGTGTCTGCCTGCTACCAACATGGAACCCAGAACAAAGGAAAAACTGAACCTTAAATAGGTTCCTAGTCATGTACTCAGCAGAGGTTGTTGTCCTACATCAAAGCAAAACCAAATTTACACATCACTTGATCCATAGGCATCCTCTGCCATGGGAAAACTATTGATACCAGAATGGCTTGTATCTGTGAAACATCTCCCAGTCATAAATCTGTCTCATAGGTGTGAAGGAATCTTCCTGTTTGCAACTCCTAACTAAGGCTGGCTGCCTACATAGTCTCTCCACTTTCAGATCATGTCAGCTGAGGGGCATCTCCCATAATGCCTTTCCATTAGGGTCATAAGGAGACATACCTTCACCCTATAGATGCAGAACTTGCTTAGAGGCCTCTATGATCAAGTGATGCCAGGGAAGAAGGGCCACCTGATTACCTCCGCAGATGCATTTTGGGATAGGGATTTGTGGGGGTATTTTTTTTAATAAAATTCCAGTCTTGATAACAAAGACTTCTTGGGCTTTTCCATCATTTGGCCCTGAACTTGAGCAATACATAACTACAATTGAGTTTTCTTGGAACGGAGGAAAGTGTGTGCTAAATATAGACTGTGAATGAATTTGACTCCTGGAAAATGCAGCTTGGTTTTACTCCCAGGTGTGTTATTGCTCAGCTCTCTGAACTGCTCTTGAGATGTTTACCACAATCTCAGTGCCAACAACAGATGGTGTAATATTCTTCTCCAGCCTGTCAATTTGTTATTCACTTAAATTTCAGGGATGGCTGTTTATGCTAAAGGACTGAATGGGAAAGGATCACTCTCGCAGACAAATGTTTTTCTGTGTCCAATTCTTGTTGGGCAAATGTTACAGGTCATTTAAAGAGACTCAAACAAATATAGATAAGAGCATTCCCCCCCCCCAACAGTTTTTAAAGTGGTGTAAATTAAACTTTTATACAGAGCAGCTTCAGCCTAAATATATTTGTGTGTGGCTGTCCCCGGTTCTGAGACTGCTTTCCTAGGTCAGACTGGCTCCCTCCTTGTTGGCCTTTTGTTGGCAGGTGAGGACTTTTTTTTATTCTGACTGAATTTTGAAAATTGGCTGCAAGTGCTTTTAATAATCTGCTTTTCTATTCTTTTTATTCTTGCCTTTTAATATATGCTTTAAATGGTTTCCATTCTATAGATAATTCACAGATTTTTTAACAATTTGTGTATGTTTTTACCTGCTTGTGTTTGTTATTTGTACAGTAGCCCCTCCGTTTTCATGGAGCCCCCTCCACAAAAACAGAAAATGGCCAGTATTCAAGCCTCATTGGCTTGAATGGTGGCATGTGCCCCATTTTGTCTCCCTCCGTTTGCCACCCAGAAATGTTCGAGGGATGCGAATTTGAAGTCCGTGAAAATGGAGAGGCGACTGTACTTGTTTTAATTGCTGTAAGCTACCTTGATCCTGGGGCAAAGGCATGATGATAATTTAAATACAGCATGTCTTTTAGGAAAAAGCCTTGACTTTATAGTTGAAGACCTTGTGAGGACCCACAAAACAAGTCTTACTGAGGAGCAAAGACAGTTGAAGACATTTTGTTGCCTGAGGCAATGGAGACAATTGGTGTCTCCTCTCACTTCATGTAATAGAAGTTGACCAGACTGGCAGGTGAGTTTTACTTTAGCCCTGCTGGTGAGGAAGTTTCTTCCACCACACTTGAAGACAGCATTTGTTGTTGTTGTTTTGTGCCTTCAAGTCATTTCTGACTTATGGCGACCCCAATAAATCACGGGATTTTCTTGGCAAGATGTGTTCAGAGGTTTGCCATTACCTTCCCCTGAGACTGAGAGTGTGCGACCTGCGCAAGATCATACATACCCTCCAACATTTTACAGATGAAAACCAATACATTGGAGTGTTGTCATGATGGCAAAATATATTATTGAGAGAGGACACACAAGCTAAGTGGGACTGCAGCAGATTGCTTTTGCCTGAATCTACAGGGAAGGGCAAGATTCTAACCCATTTTTTCTCTGAGTGCAAATTACTTTTGCACTTTGAACTCAGTTTGCAGCACCTGAAGATGAGGACAAAGGGGGAGAAAGAAACAAACATTTTAAAAGCAGGACAACAGAAGATTAATTGGGACTATCAAATAAGGACAATTGGAGGGTACGACAGCAAATTTTGATTAGACCTAAGCTTCAGGGTGTATATGTATGTATGGTCCTCCTTCCTGTTTTGAGCGATTGTCTGGCAGAATATCATGACTGATATTAAGTGCTATTCCAACATGCTAACCATTGCATTTGCTGGCCTGGAGAATGAAAGTAAGGCTAGATAATCCTTTCCGTTTCTCTTCAGCAGGTATGGGATATCCTAGAAAGAGCCTTCGGACAATGCTAGTTTCACATCCTGCGCAAATTCTGTGAAACTGCTGGATTTATTTAGTTACCTTACACTGGAAGCAGCTCTGTTCCTCCTGAGATAAAGATATAGATGGCCACTATATGTCCCTTATTAATCAGAATGGCTTCTATATCCATTAATATTTCAATACAAGCAAATTCCAAACCTAGGGTTGTTGTGCTTTCATTTTGTTATATAATCTTAGTGCAAGACAAGGTTTTAATTCCACCTATTCAAGCCCTCTGGCCTTATGAAATCATCTGTCTTGCTTTTGCATATAACAGAGTTCGCACTATGTAAACAGATTGGTTACTCATGTTTTATCATTGTAGAGCTAACAGAGGCAATTGACTGTACAAATATTTTAGATGCTTGTATGCACTCTTAAAATTGTCCCCATGGAACACAACTGATAAGGTGCCATTTGACGTTTGAATTACACTTTCAACAGATACAAAAAATCTGTGTGTCCAGAAGCAAGCATCACCTAATGAAAAGGCAATGAAAAGGTAATGGGCATAATTCTGGCTTTAACTGGTCATTTTGAAGATAGTCTGAGATAGGAAAGCAAAGTAGAGTTATACAAATCTATTAAATTTAAGATAGAACTTAGATCATAGATACAGGAGGACTTGGGTGGAGAGAAGTCAATGTCTTTGTGGTATATTTATTTTATAAGGTATGAAATTCCACTTCCCACTAAAGGACGAAGTTTGCAGTTTGGGAGTACTCCTGGATCCATCTCTACAATTGTCATCTCAGGTAGATGTGATGGCCAGGAGCGCTTGGTACCAACTTCGGTTGATACACTAGCTGTGTCCCTAACTGGACCAAAAGGACCTTGAAGCAGTGGTACATGCACTGGTAATCTCTCGTTTAGATTTCTGTAATGCGCTCTACTTGGGGCTACCCTTGTACCAAGTTCGGATACTACAACTGGTTCAAAACGCAGCAGCCAGACAGGTCACCAATACATCTAGGTTTGACCATATAACACCAGTGTTAAAACCTCTTCACTGGCTGCCAATTAGTTTCTGGGCACAGAATAAGGTGTTGGTTATTACCTTTAAAGCCCTACATGGTTCGGGCCCGAGTTACTTGCGTCTCCCTACATAATACCCCCACACACTCAGAACATTTGGCAATAATCTATTGGAACATTGGCAGGTTACAGACCGTCCATTTGGGGCGGCTGTACCCGCCCCTTTCCCCGGTGTATCGGGCCTCAGCTACAGAACGGCAGCCGCTGAGCCCCGATCTGCCACTTTTCAGGCTGCGGGGAAGCGGCAAAACGCCGTTCCCCGCAGTCTGAAAAGGGGTTGGGCTTCAAGCCCCAAGGACACCCTGCGGCGGCGGGGAGAAGGAGAAAGGGGCCGCTTGGCCCCTTTCTCCCTTGCTTTGCTGGGCGCAGCCGTTTGAAAGCTGTGCCCAGTGATGCAAAGCGGCGCCGCAAACCAGGAAGGAGCTCCGAAACGGAGCTCCTTCCTGGTTTGCGGAAAGGCCGCACTAAGCGCCCTGGCGCGGACCGACGACGTCACATCTGTGCCGCCTCGTATAGAGGCGGCGCGGTCGTGACGTCATCATGGCGGCCCCCATGTGGAAGGTGAGCCGCCATTTTGTACGGACTGACTCCGTACTTTAATGGCGGTGTGTAACCCGCCATTATAACATGAGATTAATATTGACTTCCCATAGAACATTCACAGCCGCAACCCCCACATTGTGGAATAGTCTACCGGAGAAGATCCGTCTTATTACCACCATACATACCTTCAAGAAGGCACTTAAGACAGATCTCTTCCGGCGGGCATATCCACCTGATTCTATATAAAACCATAATTAACTCTCCACTCCCAATGATGCTTATAGGACTACAGTTCCTTATATATTTTAAGGAACTAATAGGAATGTTTAATTCAGAGTTAGTATTTTATAGTTCACATTTGTATTGTACTGTATTTTTAATATGATGTAATCCCTCTTCAATCTTTGGAGAAGCAGGAAATACAAATAAAATTATTATTATTATTATTATTATTATTATTATTATTATTATTAGGGAATGAATGAGATGTCAGTTTTTGTATTTTTGTATTGTAGTCAATACAAGTTTGTTATGACTGGATGATGAGATGAATAAAAATTATTTTTAAAAAGCAATACTTATTACACAGTATTTACATTACAACTTAACCTAGTTTTGGTCGGCAAAGAGTATTCATGAAAACACATACATGTCTTTTAAGTTCCCAATCTTTCTTTTCTATTTCTTTTTAAAAGGGGGCTAGAAGAAATGCTGAAGGAGCCATCCTTTGTGTTCCATAATTTAGAGCAATGCACCATGGAAGGACAGAGAAGAAGGCCTTCTGCATGGGCAGCTACCAGAAGATGCATTGTATCAAGGAGGTGTAATGCCCTGTCACTGTTGCTCTTCCATGCCACCAGACGTCTCTGAGCAAGAACTTGCTTTGATTTTGCTAAATAATGTACATGTATTTTGTATATTTGCCAATCAAAGTGTCTCTAAAAGATAATATGTAGCTGGAACAACTTGGGGAGGAACCATAGCAGCTTGATTAACAGCTCATGGCCGGCACCTGTGGAGATAGCCACCTGATTTATGACCTTGGAATGGCATGATCCCAATCACAAGATCCATCCAGGAAAAGAGAATTCACCTGAACATTAGGAGGAACTTTCTGATAGTAAGAGCTATGCGACAGTGCAATACACTGCCTTGGGGTGTGGTGGAATCTGTTTGGAGGGTTTAAACAGAGGCTGGATGACTGTCTGTCGGAGGTGTTTAAACAGTGTATTCCTGCATATCAGGGGGCCAGAAAGGATGGCCCTTGAAGTCTCTTGCAACTCTATGATTCTGTCCCAATAGGATAGAATCCTATTGTAGATAATTGGAATGGTGTGCTCCCAAGCACATGGTCCACCCAGTCATTATGAGACAGCAAAGAAAAGCCTATAAAAACACCTAAGTTATGGACACAAAAGTCCAAAACACACTGCAGAAATAATCTAGTTTGAGATCGCTTTAACTGCGCTGGCTCAGTGTTAGGGAATCCTGGGAACTGCAGTTTACTGTGGCACCAGAGCTCTCTGACAGAGAAGACTAAATATCTCACAAAACTACAGTTCCCAAAATTGCCTAGCATTGATCCAGGGCAGTTAAAGCAGTCTCAAAATGGATTATTGATTTCTAAATGGATTATTGACTAGGGTTGGAGCTTCAGCACAGACCTGCAGTCCTGAGATGTCATTCTCTTGGTGGCTACAGAGGGGTCCTCTCTGCTGCTATCTCTTTGGGGATTTAAGATTGGTGCTTTCTTCTGTTATAAAGAAGAGTTTTATGTGGGAAAAATGTCTATAGACATTGTCACTGTTGCCATGCTATGGCAGGCATATTGTGGTTATAATCATATGGTGAAGCCTATACAGTATTTTGGATATAGAAGGCCCTAGATCCAATCTGTCACATCTCATTTTCAAAGAACAGGAAGCAAATGATGGGTGGTGGATCTTTGCTTAATGTTCTGGGCATAAATCCAATTAGAGTAGACTCATTGAATGAGTGAGAATTTAGTGAGTCAACACTTTTGTAATTTCTTTGGATTCAATTGGCCCATTGTAATTTGGACTAACAATTAGATTTAAGGCCTGGATAGCTGTTGCTTGTTAGAGTAGTCAGCACCAAGTAGCACTAAACTAGACAGATAAATAGTCTTACCTGAACTAAGACACTTTCCTATATTTTCAGTACTACATGGAGGAGACGTGGAAGGGATTCATGAGTGGGAGATTTAGCATCTCTGCTATGGTAGAATTTAGATTTGATAATCTTTCACTCCCTACTGACACAATTATTCCATGTCTCACATAGATTGTAATGGATAAAGAAAATTGCTGTACACAAGCAACTCCTGCAGAAGGTTTAACCAGTACAGCATAGTGGTCTGAACATTGGACTATCACTCTGGAGGCCAGGGTTCGAAACCCTGCTTGACCATGAAAACAGACTGGGTGACCATGAGCAAGTCACACTATCTCAGCCTTGGTGGAAGAGAATGAAAAATCTCCTCAGAACAAATTTTGCCAATAAAACCATATACTTGGTTCATTTTAGGGCCACCATAAGTCAGAAATGGCTTGAAAGCAGACAACAACAAAATTGTGCTAAAGAAGCTGTTTATGTTACAATTTCAACTGCTTGGGCTTAATGTCTCAGCCCAGAAAAAATATCACCATCCCTACTGTTAAAGCAATGAAGTTTTATGCAATGGGCTCCAAAAACGTTTCAGGCTTGCAGCAGAGGTAATTGGTTCTTAATCTAGTCTGCTTCTTCTAATTGTCTCTAGCTGCAGCAGATGTGAATGTAAGAGAAAACATGCTGTCTTTGCTCAGCATATAATGTAGAAAAAATGAAAGGAATGGAATTATCTTTACTAGTTTGTGCATGACATAGATGGCATACAGGGGAATAAAACAACATCAATAGGCAATAAAAGCAAGACACGTTCATCATAGGCCAAGTACTGGATGTTCTGCATATTTCTGTGTGAAAAATATAATTTAGATCAAGCAGATTTTGCGAATCTGCTGCAAAATAATTTGCTTTGCTTAAAAGAGAACATGAAAGTTAATAATTTTTAGAGAACTGCTAAAATTGTATTTGCAATATGTACGTATTTCATATTTCATTTGAAATTCATTAGTCTGGAACATCCCTTTTGCAACAGATAAAGCTGAGTATATTTGAATTAATTTAAAACTGTCAAATTTCAGTTGGCATACAGCAGACAAGATAAATGGTGTTACACATCTAAGCTATTAATTTGTGCCCCAACATTTCTGCAAACAAGGTACAGAAAGTGTCTCAGGATTTATAAAATGGTCACAGGGAGAAATCACAGCTTAATCCTAGTGCTTATTTGTTGATTGTGTCCCAAATGTTCAAGGTTCAAGTCCTAGGATCTCCAATGAAAAAGATCTCAGCTGGAGACCACTCCGAAGACACTGCCAACCAAAGTAGATAATATCAATCTATATGGACAAACAGCCTAGTCTTATACAATATCTCTGTGATAATTCTCCTGAGCTAACACTTGTCTATACATACAGATACTGCAGGTGGTAGAGCAAGTCTTGGTTGTGCCATTCTCATTTAAGGAAATCTCTGAAGACTCTACACTAGGAGTGGACAAGCCATGGTCTTCTAGAAGTTGTCCCTGACAACATAGTCAACGGTCAGGCATTGTGAGAACTCTTGTCCATCATTATCTGAAGGGCTACATTTTCTCCATCCATTGATTCACAGACCCTATTTGCCAGGATTCATCATTTACACATTGTATGGTAGACGTTTCTTTGCAAAACTAGATAACTTACATTAGCTAAGATAGCATGTGAGGGGGCCTTAATTGCTGTGGCACCCTGTTTATGCAATGCCCTTCCCTTGGAGGCTTGGCTGGCACCAATGTTGGTTTCTTTCAAATACCAAGTTAAAGCATGGCTTTTTGTTAAAGCCTTTGGGGCCTGTCTCTCCCTGTGCCCCCTTACCTGTACATGGTTTTAAATGTTTTTGCCTTTTCTGCTGTTTTTGCTGGATGGTGTGTTTACTACACTTTTATCTCATTTAAATTATTTTATTATTTTTGTTTTGTTTTAAACTGTTGATATTGTTTTAGTTATATGCTGCTCTGGGAGACTTCATGATAGAGTGAAGGCTAGAAATACAAAAGTAAAATCAAATGTATTAGCACCAGAGTTTGGAAAAGTTTCTGGTTTTGGAGAGCAACGTCCAGAATTCCCAGCCAACATCACTTCACTGTCCATGCTGGTTGACATTTCTGGGAGATAAGAGCGCAAAACAGGAAGTTTTCCATACTCTGCCTGATACTAATGAAAAAAGTTTTGCCAAAGTAAGTGACACTGCTGGATATTCGCCACTATAAAGTTTAGTGCCCCTGGATTCTTTGTTCTTTTTGGTACAACAGCTATCATGGCTACTCTTCTGAAATCTGCTACTGGATGGGATTCTTGAGGACGATGTTGTTTGAAGCCTTAGATGAATTCTGGGTGTCTTATTATCCAATCCAAACAGTCCACTGACACTGTGGAATGTAAACAAGCTTCCCTACTGCTAGCATCTGTGTTTCATTTATTTCTGCGCTTACCGATAAGATTTCTTCAAGAGACTGCTAGAAAGAACAAAACGTTTAAAGAAAGAAAGAATGATACGTTAAAAAATGGAATGTGCACCACAGCTTTCAGGTGACGAACAAGGATGGAGATACTTCTACAAAGTGGAATAACAGGCATGGATATTACTTCTTTGCAGACTTTAAGTGAGAGCGTGTGGGAGGAAGACTAAAAATAAAACACTTGTATGATTGTTTTAACAGTAAATTCTAACATCCGATGTACTGGCAGAAACAGACCCGCTCCTGTATTTTTAACACTAACTTGGGTGCTGATGGTCATGCTTACCTCTCTGTTGTGGAAATCTCCACTGGCTGCTTTCTACAAACCAAAACTGAGCAAAAGCAGTCTGGATAGATTTTGTTGTGCATTGACATTGCTCCCATTTTTATTTCTAATACTTTTGCTGAAATAACAGAGTTTCATTAATAGATTCTAGTGCAAACTGTTTGGATTGCTGCAGGAGATGGTGAAAATCTGAGAAATATGTTTTCAGAAGTCCAGACTAATAAGAAAATTAATTATCCTGAATGATCTGGCTAATCTAGCCTTCCCTCTAACCTGGTACACCCCCCCCCCCGGTCTGCTGAATTACAACTATCATCCTTAGTCCAGAGACATCCGCAGCATCATGTCTTCCCACTCATAAAATATTGCTTTGTGCATGTTTTTATTCTGTCTGGGGAGATGGAAATACTTTTTGGGGGTGGGAGGAGATCACCTGATCTCAGTCTAGACCAGAACTCCACCTGCTCACTGTCAAGTAAGAAAGAAAGTTTCTTTGCACATTATGCATTTGTTCAATCACTTAGCCCTGCTTCGCATGAAATCAATGGCATGCTAAACTTATGGAACCGAGTTTAACATAATCATTAATCTGGGGCCATCTGCAAACATTGAGCTACTAACTTTGTGACTAATGCCATTGCTCAGTGTGACAGACTCATTCAGATCATCTATAAATTATTAATTGGATCTGTGTTGTCAGTGTGAACATATTGTGCTGCATAATAATAGCAGCATCAACAGCAGAGGAGCTGGGCTGAATCTGCATTATTGATAAATAGAGAACATTCACTTCTAATTACACTTTAAATTCTAAACAACAGTCTGGAAGATTCTTTGTTAAACTAATCTCCGCAGGATCCACAGGCAAAAGTACATTCAGAGGACTGTTATAGTAGCTCTGTGATACTTTTGCCTGTGGATCCCGTTAGTTCAGTATGAAGCAGTATATAAATGAAGCGGTTTGTTTTTTTGTTTGAGGATGACTATGTGTCAGATTCATCTCTCATTGTTGTGGATGATGCCAACTGTGGCTCTAGGGGCAGAGGGCAGGATCAACAGATGCAAGGTGAAAGGTTCACCAATGGCACAGCCAACCATATCTAGTTTTCTACTTGAGTTTCTTCCTTGTAAGGTCTGCGTACATCTAGGACTCTACCAATAGCTGGGAAGGATCTTGCGGATTAGGTGGGTAGTTCTCATTTGACCAAATGGAAGAACCATTCCCTAGGTCCATGGGTCATCTGCAGATCCTGTTTATGCCATAGAGGTGGTAAACCATGCAGTAGAGTTTTCTTAGCTGTGGTATGAAATTCTCCTTGGATTGTTCATGCTTTAAATTCTTTAAAGAGTTTTATGTGGGCCTGAAAAGTAATCTCTTAAGATTTTTCAGGCTAATTCCAGTGTTAGTTCTATCTAAGGTTAGACCCGTTGAAATCAATGGGACTGACGTTAGTTTTGATCAGCAAGCCCAAAATTCAAGAGAAATAACAAGGGTAACGAAGCAATAGACATTAAGTTCTCATGCATCTGTAAATCCTGTCTTTTGGTTTTCACCTGTATTTTTTAAAATGTTGAATTAAACACCTGGCAATCCCCCCCACTGTGATTTTCCCTGTAAATGAAATTAATTTAGTAAAAGAAATAAATTGTACTTGGACTATAGATCTATAATGGGGATATCTCGTTATGTCAGCAGTCCTACTTTTTGCATGCTTGTGTTTAAAAAATATCCCAACCTGTTCCTCAATGCAAACATTTCCCCATTCACTTGAAAAAGAATAAACTGGCTTAAAGACCATAACTCTGCCTCCCCTGTACACTGGGATGACCACCAGACTGTCACTATTAATTAGAATCTCCTCCTAAGAGTTCTGTACACATGACTATTACTGTGCCCTCTGCTTTGTATTGCAAAGAAAATTATTTTAATAACTAATGCTTACTTCATGAGCATTTTAATATTAGAGACACAGTGTCTCTCTGTGTGAGAGGGAGACTAAGCAGCCAGTTTTCTGCTGGACTGAATCAAACATTGCTAATGTGTCTAAGGGGAGAATAAGCAACTCTTGAGAACTGGGTCTTTTTGGAATAAAATGTTCTTAATATGCAGAATTACAGCTGTAAAAGATGCATTTTAGAACTGCATTCCCATAATTGTTGCTTACACAAAGCCAATGAAATATATTGTTTTACAAATGTGCACTGTGAAGCACAAAGAGGAAAAAAACCCCACAGTACTAGTAAAATATGTACTCACTAGGCTGTGAAGGATTGTAAAAAATCTCACAAGAAAAGTAATGTATTTAGCTAGATATTCTTGAAGGAATGATAACACTTTAAATTTCTCCTAAGGTAGCACCTTGAACATGCATTTCAGAATATGATTCCTTTTACCTCAATTATGAGCTTTAAAATGTTTTACATGGCAATTCTATGATTCAGCTAAGATGGCGATTGTTATAGCACAGCTTATACTAAACTATAGGCAGTGGATAATGGGGAACAACAGCAGACCGCCTTGAGTTGTTTCTTCTCATGAATCCTCTGGGTGGCCCCATATTGTAGGGCATGTATGCCATAGGGCCTTGTCCTGAGCCCTCTGAACTAGCCTTGAGCCTCAAAGGTGGTTGGGAATGTGGGATGAGGAGGGATGTTGAGTTGCCTTGTGGTCTCTTCCAACTCTATGATTCTAAATCAGAAATACCAAGTCTAACAAATGAGGCAACACACACACACACACACATATATACAATGAGCCATCCACATTCACTGGGGTAGAGATGCAGGGCTCCCATAAAAGTGGAAAACCCACAAATAAAAAAGCAACAACTTTTGTTAACCTGAGAGAACAGCTCTCTAGGAGAAGTCTTCCCTCTTGGAATCTCTAGGTCCTTCACAATGTCTGGTGGAAGTTAGTCATAGATGACCGAGATTCCTAGAGAGAACATATTAATCAGATCTGTGAAAAAATTATTAATCAAATCTACAAAAGTCAAAGCTGCAAATGTGGAGGGCTGACTGTACACATTCAGATTCAAATTCCTTCCCCTTGCCCTGAGGACTGGAAAAGAGTGGCTAACCTCAGAGATCTGGGAATACTTATTTCCCAGAGTCTGGAAATATAACTTTCTTGGACTACAACTGCCAGCATTCCTTAGCCAGCATAGCCAAGGGGATTCTAAAAGTTACAATCTTTCCAGAAGGTAATGTTTCTAAGCTTTGTCCAATCTTACCTTCCTTCTCTCAGTGCCAATATATTACTAGAAAGAATAGTTTTCCCTCAAGCACAGCTAATTCCATAGCACAAAAGTAGTCAAGGTTCAAGAATCGAGATAGGAATACTCTGGAGGCCAGAAGACCATTTCCAGTTTTTCTGATCCCCTTACAAGTCATTGTACCACCACTGCTTCTATCTTCCACAACCAGGAGTCACTTTCAGTCAATTCTGGACCAGATTTTTGCCATTTCTGGGGTTGGTGTTTAAAACTGCATCAGGGGTTTTTATAGCTAAAAAGCATTTTCAGTTAATTTTCTTCAGATTCTGAAGTCGGGGGGATTTGAGAGGACAGGATATTCACAAGGGACCCTCTGAGAGCTGCATGGTCAAGAAGAAGACTCCAGAACAGGGATGGGGAATGTGTGTCTCTTTCTAGCAATTTCTTGAGAAACAGGTTGGTATAAGAGGACCCTGGCCTGTTTCCTATTTCTACACAGAATTAGGTGCAGACATCTCGTTGATAGGCTTTGGAGAATGTACTTTCAGTAAGGAATAGGCTTCACAGCACACACACATTTTCCAAAAGAATCACTGGAGTTTCTGTGATACCAGAATCCCAACTTTCTGAGCCTGGTTCCTCTCCAGTTATAAGGCATGGAGGAAGAATTTCAGAGGAAAAGCATTGGCTTGAAAATTACACACTTTTGTCACAGGATGCTTGGGAACCATTGCTCTAGAGTATTCAAAGCAGAGGCTGGAAAACTTTATTTGAATGACTGCAATTCCCATCTGTTCTTAAAAGAGGTGCTTGCAAAGTCGATAAAAGCAAAAAAACATAAAGCGCTTTCTCTCCGGGGGGGGGGGGGGGAGCATGGAAATTGTCATTGTGAAACAGGGAAATATATGGAGTTTGTGTTTATTGTTTGAATTACATGATCTGAACAACTGTGGTCAGTGCTTAATGTATTGTGATTAAATACATCAATAGTGGGTGTCCCTAGCTCTAAGGTTTAGTTCTCAGACCCCAGGAGGTTTGTGGCTTGGCAATGCTACTTCTAATAGTGGAGATGTGGAAAGGGTGTGTACCTAAATGGTATTAGAAGAAGCCATTGTACCCAACCCTCCCAACTCCAAAACATTATCCACCCCTGCTCTTTATAGGTGTAGTTGGGGGGAAACCCTCCATTTTCAGTTAAATTAATTCCCAATTGAGTATGCATTTCCCTGCTCTGAAAGCCACCAGTTGAGTTGGATTACAATTCCCATCAGCTCCAGACAATATATTCATTGGTCATTTACAGCAATGGATGATGGAAGCTGTGGTTCAGCACAGCTGGAGCATGCCTGTTTGGGAAGGCTGGTGAAGACAACTGTAGCTTTTATGTGACTAAGACAGAACTACTCACTAGTTCTTTCACATTTCTTTCCTTCCAAAAGTGAAAATTCTAACCAGCTATGAAGTATGGAAATGTAAATTGTCAACAATGCAAAGACAGCCTTTTAGATCAGAAGTTAACTATAGGCCCTGTACAGATGGGCCTTTTAGTACATCCTGGCAACGTACTAGGGTTGCCCGGGAGCGTCCTTTTTAGATGCTCCCTAACCCTAGTACGTTGCCAGGACGTCAAAATGGCGGCGTCCTGTCTACATGGGCACCACCATTTTGATGTGATGGCTGTGCCGTGTCCAAACGGTGCAGCGCAGCCGTCACGTCCTGGCGCCGCCACAGGGCGCTTGTGGTGCCCTTTCAGCAGTGCTGGAAGCAGCTCCGAAACGGAGCTCTCTCCCGGAGAGTGCCTCATTTCCACGGCAACTAGATTGCCGCGGGAATGGCACCAGGGGGAAAGGGGCCAAGTGGTTCCTTTCTCCCCTAGCTGCGGCTCCCAGGGTGTCCTGGGGCATGAAGCCCCAAGGACACCCCTTTTTGGGACCAGGGAGGAGTGGCATTTTGCCGCTGTGGCTGCCCTGGCCCCAATACGTGGCGCAAAGGGGCAGCTGCAGCCCGCCCCAAATTGGTGGTCTGTATCCTGCCTATAGTTAACTATAAAAAAGGCAAACATGACCTTTGCTAAATCCAATTAGATAATAATAATAATGATAATAATAATGTGTATGACTACCTGCTGCTTTTTGCAATCTGGCGCAATAAATGGGAGGAGAAAACCTGAAGCCATAGTAATCATCTCAATTGGCTTCCAATAATAGGAAATTATATGGAAGGGTAAGCCAAGGGTTTTTTTTAAGCACATCACATCAGCTTGATTATCAGCAGCAAAACTGCATATAACCAGTGCTTTCTGGGCTTAGCAGTGCATATCAAAAATGAACAATATAATTTAGAAGGAGATTAAGGAATAACTGCACACAACACAAGCACTTTGTTTATTTCAGCTGCCTGTAATGGGCTCCAGCAATGAAAAGGGAAATAATTCACAGCTAACAGCATATAAATTACTACAGTCAGGCATAGTTTTTATCGTATTTGTGTGAGATTGGCCCCTGGCTGTTTTGTAGGGGGAAAGTGGAACAGAACGCCTCCTGTTCCTGTGGAACAGCTATCCCGTTTGGTTAGTAGTACAGCATTTTCTTCTCTGCACAATTTAGCCATTAGGCCAGGTGCAATTTGATGCCTTTTTGCCTGCACTGCTGGAACTTTTGCTGCTGATTGGATTATCTTCTTGCTTCTAAAGTTTCAGATCTACTTATTGAGATTTAGACTGGGTATATTCATATGAAAGATGACCGCAAGCAGAAGCAGTTGTGGATCTATCAAAACATGCACTTAACCTGTGGTTGCCAGGTGTTCCTTATTGTGAGGGATTTTCCTTGTTCAGGAGCTAAAAAAACTTGTCCTATATAAGGTTATTAGATGTCCTTTATTGTAAGAAATACCCCTTATTTAAGGTTTGGAAAGCATTAAATAGGACATCAGAAGTCATGCAGCTCTCAAACAGGTGTTGGAGGACATATTATTAGCACAGCTTGTGCTCATTCTTCTCACTCCAGGCTGAGCAGTGCACTCAGCCTAGTAGCAGTAGCTATTAGTAGTCTAGCAGCAGTCCTCCTTTTTTCTGGCCAGCCATCATGATACTTCCAAGAGGTTCTTGTGGGCTATATGATCTTGTGGGTGCCAGGAATATTCACAAGAAGCCCTTCTCTCACAAGACATCAGAGGGGTCTTCTGTACACTTGACCAGTCTTGTGCTGGCAGGCAATAAAGTTGCAAGACTTTTTCTCTATGTTAGCTAGCCACTGATTTGCTAATTGCTAGGCAAGGTTGATAAAAGAGGGGAGAAATACACACACTAATACTTGTTCACTTACTTTGCAACTTGATGGACAGCTTAATTCTAACTGGTAACATCCTAGCCAGAGAAGAGAGGATGTAATATATTGGCTGGCAATTTAAAGCAACTGTCCTATGTTGCCTGAAAGACAGGAATTTTAGCATCATCACTTCTGAATTGTCGTACATCACAAATTTTAACTGTACCTTATTGTTCTTTTGGAAACCTGGCAACTCTAACTTAACCTGAAACACTTTTTTTTTAAAGTGCTACTGGTATACCACAAAGCACTCCAAATCACCTTGTCTGTCATATAGTAATTGCTTAGTCTAGTGGCCATTTAGATGTCAGGGTCATCAGTTTGGAGACAGCTATACACAAGTCTAGATAGAAAGGTGCATCCAACAAGGGATCTATGAAGTATGAACAAGATTTGAATTTTTAATCAGCCTGATCAACTGCAGAGGCTTTATACCATCTACCAATCACACAGGCTTAGGGCTCCAGCCTGTCTCTGCCCCACACTCTCTCTGGTCTTTAGGGTGAGGGGGAAGAGTGCTACCTTGAAAAGGGTATGGATATGTTTTTTTCCTCATGTGTTAGATCTGATGCCTTATATTTGAATCACATGCAACTGTGATAGATGATTAAAGTATCATATTTAACCCCATCAGGGGATGCCCCTTGTAACATCATTAGGGTCCACCCTCTGAGTTATCACATGGAATTGTGCCTATGTCTTATTTTTGTCTCTGAAATCTCAGGGTGTGAATAAACATGACCCAGCAACTCTACAAGAGACTGCTATTGAACTCCTCTATTCCTTTGGCCACTAAAAGGCCAGCGGGAGGCTTAGGAGCAAAAGCGTAGGTTTCAGCCTCAGGCCACAAAATTTCTAGTTGAGATCCAGGCAGGTCAAGCTCTTTTATGGCCAGTTTATACAAAATGTAGTAGTCAGATTGTTGTCTGGTGTGCACTTTAGAGAGCATACCTATCTTATACCATCTGCACTGACTTCTAATTTGCTTCAAAGCTCAACTCAAGGTGCTAGTTTGGACCCCCAAGTCCCAAATGTTTTGGGGTCAGAATATCTAAAGAATCACCTCCCATTTGTGGCTGCCCAAAATCTGAGATCCTTAACGGAGGATCCTGCACCCTGCGAGGTTGGATCAGTGAGTACATAAGACACAGCTTTGACAGCAGTGACACCTCAGTTGTGAGAGCTCCCTCCCAGTTGAGGTTGGGCTGGTTCTGTCGCTTTTGAGCAGCCAAGACTGCATTGTTCCATACATCCCTTAGTTCTTAAAACCAGGATTGATAAGGGAGTGGAAACTAATACAAATAACCAAGGTCCACCTGTCTGGAAAGGGGCCTCTGGCCTGACTATGTTTCAGTGTGATGTGGCATCTAAAAAGGCCAATGCAATTTTAGGCTGCATCAATAAAAGTTAGTGTCTAGATCAAGAGAAGTAATAGTGCCACTCTATTCTGCTTTGGTCAGGCCCCACCTGGAATATTGTGTCCAGTTCTGGGCGCCACAATTCAGAAAGGACATTGAGAAACTGGAGCGTGTCCAAAGGAGGGTGACTAAAATGGTGAAAGGTCTGGAAACCATGCCCTATGAGGAACGACTTAGGGAGCTGGGGATGTTTAGCCTGGAGAAGAGAAGGTTAAGAGGTGATATGATAGCCCTGTTTAAATATTTGAAAGGATGTCATATTAAGGAGGGAGCAAGCTTGTTTTCTGCTGCTCTAGAGAACAGGACCCGTAACAATGGATGCAAGCTACAGGAAGAGAGATTCCACCTCAACATTAGGAAGAACTTCCTAACAGTAAGGGCTGTTCGACAGTGGAATGCAGTCCCTCGGAGGGTGATAGAGTCTCCTTCCTTGGAGGTCTTTAAACAGAGGCTGGATGGCCATCTGTCAGGGATGCTTTGATTTGGATTTCCTGCATGGCAGGGGGTTGGACTGGATGGCCCTTGTGGTGTTTTCCAACTCTATGATTCTATGATTCCATATGTTTTTGTCTTCCTTGGTAGTGTCATTATCAGTTGTTATTGTGGTGCAGAGTTGTTGATGTTTTTGTCATTCCTTCATTGTAAAACTGGTGAATTTCAAAGAAAACAAAAATGATTTACAAAATTTGAAATCCCATGTAAAGTTTTTTTAGCCGGCATGCCAGAGATGCAAAACTGTTGCTGGGTAGCACAGGACAGGATGGTGGACTTCTCAGGAGTCACTCCTGCTGCTTCCAAATGGAGCTGCCTGACTGTGTGAGAAATGGAAGAAAGTCCTCCTTCCTCCAACTGAACCAAGCACCAGGTTGCTCCAGGCACAGGATACATCTTCTTTACCCCTCTGCCCACCCTGACAAATGGCTACCTTGCTCATTCTCTTGCCTCATCTGGTTGTCCAGCTTCTTTGCAGCCAGGAGCACTTTGCAGTTATTCTGTCATTTTTATTTTTTAGCACAACTATCCAAATAATCTCAATCACACATTCTGGTTTTGTTGTTCACGCTATTTTTTTTATCAGAACCACATCTATGTGCATCAGTTCTGTTGGTCACATGTTTCAGGACTCAAATAAAGATGGAGTCGATGATGTGGATGGAATAGAATGGAAACTTTATTATGGTCATAGACGGGCACAAGATGATGCCGATGTATTCAAAACATGTTCAAAGCAACCTGCATTCTGCCAGGATGATTTTCACTTTCTGAATAACCCCTTTGAGTCTCCCACTAGAAGGGCCCCAGGCAGTAACAAACAAACAAACAAACAAACTTCATTTATATACCACTTCATACCGCCTAAGCAGTGTCTAAGCAGTTTACAACTGTAAGCTAATTTGCCCCCAACAATCTGGGTACTCATTTTAGCGACCTCGGAAGTTTGCAAGCCTGAGTCGAGCTTGAGCCCGATCTTTGCAGTCTCTTCCCAATCCACAGAAGGCACGGAGGGGTGGGGAGTGGGAAAAGATCCAAATTTAATCTCAACAGTTCAGTTTAATGCTATCACTGGCATTTGGTACTGTCTGTATTGTTTAAAACTGGTTTTAAAGAAAAGGATTTGATAGTTTTTTGTGGGTTTTTCGGGCTATGTGGCCATGTTCTAGGATGATTTCAGGACTGGTAGCCAAACCTTGTTTACTTTAAGGTTTGGCTACCAGTCCTGAAAAATAGCAAGATCAAGACTCAACAAATGCAAATGAGAAATCTCCCAGGGTCAGGGGTTTCCCAGCAGACAATGAGCACTAATCAAGCAGACACTAATCCTCTTTTGCAGCCCCTCCCACCCTGAGGCCTGCCATTAGCAACAGAAGAATACACATGCAAATCACTCCTGCCTTTCCAGGTCACACAATATATATACCCAACTCCTTTCCAGGCAAGCATTCTCTGAAGATGCCAGCCACAGACTCTGATGAAACGTCAGGAATAAACTCTCCTAGAACATGGCCGCATAGCCCGAAAAACCCACAAAAAACTATGGATGCCAGCCGTGAAAGCCTTTGACTTCACAAAAGGATTTGATTTGTTTCTAAATGAATGTCTTCATTGGTTCTTATCTCTTGCACAGCACCTCGGGGGGCCCTAGCTGGCTGTGAGTCAATAAGTAGTTAAATAAAGTCAAAGTGAAGTGACTGCTTTAGGTGGCATGGGCTGCAGGGAAGTGAAAGCTGTCCCCTTATCATTACTCCTGTGCCTAACCCAGCAATTCCACTCTTTTTTAATAAAGTAATTTTATTGTAGAAGATCAATTAGGACAATATACATGAATTACATAAGAACAAACTTAGCAATTTCCCTAACAAAAAACTATACAATAAAACAAACTAGAAGCTGTGTTTCAAAGGCCAAAATAAAAATTAGAAGTAGAAATGAAAGGTCTTCTATTACTGTCTCGAAGTATGATTCCTTTATGAAACCTGTTGAATAACCAAGTGCTAAGCTGGTAGGTTTGAACATTTGATGTTGTTGTTAACATAGTCCAGGAAAGAGAAAGATTTGCAAAATGTCTTGGTTTTGTAAGAACTTTTGATTTTGCAACCAACTTTTCCATTAACAGTACATCCCATACACGATGCCACCAGTTTTCTATGGAGAAAATACAAGTTTTGCAGGGTTTTTTGCAATTTCAACCCTGGTTGCTGCCATAAAACAAACAAACAAACAAACAAACAAACCAGCAATTCTACTCTGTGGACCTTAAACACAATAGAAGATGTCACTCCATCATTAGTATTGAAGTAGACTCAGCTGACAGTCTAGTTAGCTTCTCTTTGTGGAATTGGAAGGAGAAGCATTTTGTCCGTTGCTTCGGGCTGTAAAATGTCTTGGGGTAAGAGCATAAGTTCTTGACAGCATTGGACAGCTCATGTCAGTGAGGTTGTCCCACACTTGTCAAGCTTTTGAAAAGGTGGCTTGACTTCTTTTCTGGCTGTTGAGCCATCATCCATGAAATTATCATAGGACAAGATACGGTCATGTGAATTAACAACCTGCTCCTTTATGTGAAACACAGAAAAATCCAGAGAAGAAATGTGTCTGATCCAGAGGTGTCAATCAAATTATATTTTGTTGATTAATGCTTCTTAGATATTTATCCTGGCAACTCACATTAAAGCTAACAAGTTTATTGGAGGAAGAGATATGGGCAGAGCTTGGAAAAGCTACTCTTTGCAGGAGAACTTCCAGAATCCCCCACCAGCCATATTAATTGGTGGATTCTGGGAGTCATGGTCCTAAACAGTAACTTCCTCAAACTCTGGCAAGGGAAATTGTACTTTGTTTGATATGTCCTGAAGTTCCCACACATCCATGATCCCTAAAGCCCTAAAGTGAAAAGGAAACAAGCATTTGTTGTTTCCTGGCATCATCTCAGGCAACACAAGCTTTGATGGCTTGTGGAGTAGGAAAGGGGCAAGAAGGAGAGAGATTAAAATCTCTCTTTTGTCCCACTATTGTAACCAGTAGTTTTCAAACATGGATCCCCTGGTGTCCTTGTAGTTCAGTTCTTCAAAGCTTGAGCCAGCATGGCCAATAGATTATGGGATTTGTAATCTGGGAAACCACATGCAGGAACCACTGGTTTAGAACCTTTCAAGATCTACATACTGTATATACTCATGTATAAGCCTAGAAATTTAGGTCAAAAAATTTACTCAAAAAATCTGAGTCAACTTATCCATGGGGTCAATGTAGGTACTGTATCTTAACACTTATTTAAAAGAAGGAACCATCCCCTGGTGAAAAGCAAGAGTATAATCTGTCCTAAAAGCACTGACCCCCTCTACTTTCTCATCCATCCAGCTTTAAAAGTAAGTACGAGTTATGTCTGCTGGAATTTTGTAAGTTCTTTGACATTGTTTTGCTTTGCCTCATCCTTTAGATCCTTTGCTATGTGTGCCTAAATTTCACCCTCGACTTATCCATGGGTCATAGCAAAATCCATAATTTTGGCCCCAAAATTTGTCCTCGACTTATACATGAGGTCGACTTATAGTCAAGTATATACAGTATACAGTATTTAGTTTCTAGCCCCTTGTTGGGTGGTAAGTTTCCTACGAAGGTAGAGTTTTCTTCAGTTCCCTACAAAGGTAAAGAAACTCTTCCACCTTTTTATTCCTCATTCAGTTACTTAGTCCCAGGGGTGTCCACATGCAATAGGAGTGGTGAATGTATCCCTCTAGCTGTTGTTGGACTATAGCTTCCCTTATCTCTCACACTGTAGTTGTCCTTGGATTGCAGCTTCCATCTATGGCTAGCAAAAGAAGGACACATGTTCACCAGACCAAGTAGAGAGAGTACATACATAAAACACAACTTTTTGTTGCCTTCTTTTTGTGGAGACTTTTAAAAACACAATTTGCATTCTGTTAATAATTTCAGTGAAGAAATATGCCCCATCTTGATGACCATTTGTTCTTACATGTGTCAGGTTTTTCCCCCTCTATGAGGTTCTTTATTGTTAATCTTTCCAGGGTTTTAAGAATGGTGAATGAAGAATGGTTTGTACAATATGTTAGTAGATCATACTCATAACTCATAGCTGATCACAAACGTAAAATGATTGATGCCTCTGGACCAAAAAACCCTCAAACCATTATATGAACAAGGCTGTTCTCAAATATGTGATCTGGCAAATAATAACACCGGCACTGATTGTTCAGGAAATGAAAAATGGTTCCCACAGTAGGGTGCTTTCTGTGTATTTGTAAAGATTATTTCAGAAACTGAAAAGTACGTACATTGTCTGAAGTGTGAATCTTTCAGATATGTGAAGCTTTTGATGTGCAAGTACATGTTGCTTTTTAAAAGCCTTTACAAAATGAAGAATAAAGGGAATACTCCAAATGTCTGTGGGTTTCAAGTTTTCTGAAAAAGTCACGCTCAATTTGTTTCACATGAATCTGAGTTTAATAAATTCAGGTAAGGTTTCTGTACTCAGAGGACATTACTACACATGACTTTTAAACTGCAATTATATTGGGAAAGAAGCAGCTTTGGCAGTGCTCATCGTACAATGACACCTCAGATCTGTAGCTGCCCTGTCCCCGATCTGTCCCTTTTCATTGATAGGAGAAACCCATGAATGAATTGGTAATCATGCCAGTCCCTAGGTGCTAGTGTGAATGTTGCGACAACAGAGCTTGTGTGGAAGAGCACATAGTAGCAATGTGTCCTATTAGCAAATACATATGGTTTAAATATATATGCATAGTGTTACCCAAAACACACATAATCCCACAGTATGATACTTCCAACAAAACTCTCCCATGAATGAAAGGAATTCTCCAGTTTGGAGTGGGATCCAGTGGAAGTTCCCTCAAACATGAGTGGAGAAGCAGTTGTTACCAGTTCCCCTTTTATCTTGGATCCCATAGCTGACTTGATACTTATTTGTGGTTGGAGATGATGTGAAGATCCCCATTCTGCTTGTCTTCTCAACTGGGAGTGCAAATAGTGAAGGACAGGGGAGAAAAATCTATATGTTATCACTGGTCACAGAGATACAACAGGTAACTCTCCTTCCACTTGCTTCCCTGTTGGGATAGGATGGGCAAGATTCTTCTGGACATTCTGCAGTATGGATTTGGGCCTTCTGTGGGTTAGTTCTGTACAGCAGAAACTCTTCTCCATTGCCCTAGTGCAATTTCCACATTGCTCCCGAGGAGTCTCTTAACCCTCCAGAGAAGATTTTCAAGTTTGGCAAAGAGGGGGAAAATTAATATAGAAATTACACATGACCTAAGAGGACTCCTCACAGATTTCTGGATTGAAACCATTAATGATGAAAGAACTAAGTATGAACTACAAAAGATGAATGACCAGGAAGCACTTCTGTTTCAAAACTGTTTTTCTTTATGATTATCAAATACAAGTGAAAGTGTTTTCAAGAAGGCAGCTCCTACCATTCCCAGTCAAAAGACATCATGTCACTATGCTGTCTTCTCCTCCCTAACATTTGTGTGTGGAAAGCAAAAAGATGAGAGAAGTGGTTGGAAAACATGGGAGGGATATAAATGGAAGATAATTGTGCATCCTGTAGGTTTATGTGGCCAAGTGAGGATTTGAATCATGGTCTTGCAGAGTCCTGGGCCAACACTCAGATTACTACAACATGAATTCCATGAATAAGGTAGGCTTTGTATCAAATATCTGAAAAACACCAAATGCCTGTAGATAAATAACAATGCCATCAATCATTTTTTTAAAAGTAAAAAACAGAAGTAATCATGATACATGAGTAAAAAGAAAAATTGTATCATGTATCAAAAAGGAATCCCATTCCAGAACAGATCATTAAACAGAGAGTCTGTGAACATCTAGATGGCAATTCCATAATCATAAAAGTCAACATGGGTTTCAGAGAAAGAAGTCATGCCAGACAAATCTAATCTCTTTCTTTGATAAAATTACCAGCTTGTAGATGAAGGGAATGCAGTGGATGTATATCTTGATTTCAGTAAGGCCTTTGACAGGGACGTAGCCAAGGGGGCGGGGGGGGGGTTCTGGGGTCCGGACCCCCCCTTCCATTAGAAAAATGAATGGTGTGTGCTGCTGCGCTGCTGCACCCAAGCCCCATTATAATGGTGGCACTTAGTCTAGAACCCCCCCTTCCTAAAATCCTAGCTACGTCGTTGCCTTTGACAAGGTTTCCCATGACATTCTTGCAAACAAGCTTGTAAAATGTGGGCTAGACAAAGTAACTGTTACATGGATTTGTAATTGGTTGACCGGCCAAACCCAAGGGTGCTCAACAATGGCTCCTTTTCATCTGGGAGAGAAGAGACCAGTGGGGTCCCACAGGGCTCTGTCCTGGGGCCAGTGTTATTCAACATCTTTATCAATGACATGGATGACAGAATTGGGAGCATACTTATCAAATTTGCAGATGACACCAAATTAGGAGTAGTAACTAATACCCCAGAAGACAGGATCAAAATTCAAAATGACCTGAATAGAGTAGAAAGCTGGGCCAAAGCTAACAAAATGAAATTCAACACGGAGAAATGTAAGGTATTGCACTTAGGACAGAAAAATAAAATGCACAGATATAGGATGGGGGACACCTGGCTGAATGAAACTACATGTGAAAGGGATCTGGGAGTCCAAGTAGACTACAAGTTGAACATTAGTCAACAGTGCGACACGGCAGCTAAAAAGGCCAATGCAATTTTAGGCTGCATCAATAAAAGTATAGTGTCTAGATCAAGGGAAGTAATAGTGCCACTATATTCTGCTTTGGTCAGGCCCCACCTGGAATATTGTGTCCAGTTCTGGGCACCACAATTTAAAAAGGATGTGGAGAAACTGGAGCATGTCCAAAGGAGAGCAACTAAAATGGTGATGGTCTGGAAACCATGTCCTATGAGGAATGACTTAGGGAGCTGGGGATGTTCAGCCTGGAGAAGAGAAGGTTAAGAGGAGATATGATAGCCCTGTTTACATATTTGAAGGGATGTCATATTGAGGAGGGAGCAAGCTTGTTTTCTGCTGCTCCAGAGACTAGGACCCAGAGCAATGGATGCAAGCTCCAGGAAAAGAGATTCCACCTCAACATTAGGAGGAACTTCCTGACAGTAAGGGCTGTTTGACAGTGGAACAAACTCCCTCGGAGTGTGGTGGAGTCTCCTTCTTTGGGGGTCTTTAAACAGAGGCTTGATGGCCATCTGTCGGGGATGCTTTGATTTGGATTCCTGCATGGCAGAATGGGGATGGACTGGATGGCCCTCGGGGTCTCTTCCAACTCTATTATTCTATGATTCTATGATTCTAGTACTGCACTGTATATCAGCTTTAAAATCAAATATCAAGTCAATTTCAATAACAAATTTTAACAGAGGGGCAGTCTCTGTTGCATTGGAAAATAAGTAAATGGTATTTGGGCATCTTACAGATGAACACATATGCAGTGCAATCCTGTGCATGGCTTTTGGTGTTGTTGTTTGCCATCAAACAGACTTTGACTTATAGTGATCCCTGATCATCAGCTTTTACAGACTGAATCAATCCATGTGTAATTTGGTCATCCTCTTTTCTTCCTCCCTTCCACTTTTCCCAGCATTATTGCCTTTTTCTGAGTTATGTCATCTCATGATATGTCCAAAACATGATTGTCTCTGTTTAGTCATTTTGGTATCTAGAGTTCAAGCTTGACTTGCATCTAGGACCCATTTATTTGTCTTTTTGTCAATCTGTGGTATCTGTAGCCCCTGTAGCCCACGTTTCTAGTACACAGTGAGGAGAAGTAGCCATGGGGTTCTATGTGTGACAATCCTCTCTGCAGCTCTTATGTAAAATGAGAAGAAACCTTTAGACCTCATCTCATCACAAAAGTAAGACAAGAGGCCTTCTGCTTAACTCCCTACATGACATTGTAGCACTTCAATTCTCCATCCAAAGGGAGACAGTTGTAAAAATGTGCCTTTTGCCAAATGGATTTTGTAGCACAACAAAAGGCACACTTATATGACTGTCTCCCTCAGGAACAGACTAGAACAGAAGTGGTTCGAGAGGTAAACAGAAAGGCGACTCTCTACTGCTGCATCTTGGTTTACTTTTGTATTGCTATAATGCTATGTTATAGGAAACCATCTCAGCTCTTTGTCTGCAGTGGCCTAGAAAGCAGGATAAAAATTACTAATAAATTCCACTTTGGCAATTCCATAGTAGAGAAACCTAGCTTGAAGAAGCATGATTTTAGTGAAAAAGCAACAGAGCAACATGGGAGACTAATAATGGTCACTGGTTTCTGACTATTGTCATTTTAAACACCTGATTTGAATCCATGTGTTGTGTAGAGGCTGGCTGTCCTAGGTACACAGGGGAAGAACATTTGGGCAGGTGGCGGCATATAAATTATTGGGAAAGATGAGTCACTAATGAGATTGCTGCTATTAGGTCTTATAACATCTCTTGAAATTTAAATCAAATATAACTTGTTGGGAGTAGAATAAGCAGTGGATAGTATTATGAGAACTGAGGGAGGCAAAATCATCAGAAGCAGGATAAAAGAGTAACAATTTCAGTTACTCTTTAGACCAGCATTATAAACTGGAATGTCTAGTGGTTGGATATTTTCTATAAACATTATAGTGCAACTGAATTGTTTTCTCGTGACACATAGCAATGGTCCAATAAGACACTCCAAAGTAATTGTTTTTAAAAGGTCAAACAGAAAGCCTTGCTTGAAATAACACTGGGAGAGAAACCACAATATGAATGCTAAAAAACCCTCCAAAGAATTCTGAAAACAGTAACATATTTATGATCTAATGTTACTTTACTTGCTGTCTGTAACTTGAACTGAATAGCAAATGAATATGGACATTTCTATTCAGATGGAAATATTATTGCTCTTCAGAAAGCACTTTCATTCAACTGGGAAAAAAATGTTTATCAGTTTCCAGTGAAAGCCATCTTCACAAATTTACCATCTAATCCAGCCAGACCTCCACCCCCATTTTCTGTCTAGCATAACAATTTGGAGTTTCCCCACCTCAAAGTGGGTAACAGGTCTAGTAAAGTGAATTTTACTAGTAATTTTCTCAGCAGGGGAATGCTGCAGAGTTAGCTACAATAAACCCTTTCCCAGCATTTCTATGTTGACTAAAATAAAACCGTAAAAACAAATGGCTAAATGAAAATTAAGGAGACGAGAATAAAATTGTTGTTTTTATTTACTATGAACTGCAGTTGGCTCTCAGTATCCATGGACTTGCTACCCGCGGATTCAAACATCTGCAGATGGCAAGCCCACATTGTCCCCAATGGTGGCACATACATGTGGCCCAGCCACCATTAGAGACAGCCCCATTGTCCCATGGCAGTGCATGCACACAGCCGCACCACCAGTAACTTCTGTTGTCCCCAGTGGTGACATGGCTGTGTGCATGCACCGCCATGGGACAACAGGGGCTGTCCCTAATGGCAACGCGGCCATGTGCACAGGCCTCCATTGGGGACAACAGAACTTGAGCATCCATGGATTTTGGTATCTGTGGGGGGTCCTAAATGGATCCCTTGTGGATATGGAGGGCCAATTGTATAAACCTTTATCTAATAGGCTAGGGGTGGTCCTCAGGAGTCCCAGATCTGGGAAAAGAGTGGGATACAAATAAATATAATAAATAAATAAATAAATAAATAAAAAAGAGACATTGTGGCCAGTGGCATTTAGAGTAAGGCAAATGTAGTTGACAGCCCCTATAGGGCTGCCAAGTTAGATTTCATGGTCAATACCTGAAAGCTAGAGACTCCTCAATGAATGACAGATGAAACTCTTCAAACAATTAAGGACGTATGAGAACCAAAAGTAAAAGGGGGCAGAAATAGAGTCAGAAGCATGAATGTTCAACTACTTGTATACAGGTATAAGGAAAACTACTTTAATAATCAATGCAGAAAAATACAGTATAAGGTAACAAAAAATGAAGAACAAGAAACCTCTTAAACAAGATTTAAAAAAATCAAAGGGAAATTTAAACCAAGAATGGGGATGCTTTACAACCAGCTGGGGAACACATTACATGTATATGTACCTTCAATTTGCCTGCCAACTTATGACAACTCCATGCATTTTTTCATAGGGATTTCTTAGGCAAGGAAAGATATGCTGGATAATGGAGCACATAAAAAAAAAAGGAGAAGAAAATCAGCCTGTGTTTATAGTAAAGCCCTTGATTATGTAGATTATTAAAAATTATGGATCACTATTAAAGAAATGGATGTGTGATGACATTTTGGTTGTTTGGATGATACCATGTGTCAGGACAGAATACAGAGAAACAGAATAGTTTCCCATTGTCAAGGGAGTTAGACAAGTCTGCATTTTATCACCCTATCTGTTTAACTTGTACATTGAGCATATCATACATAAAGCTGGATTAGGGCCATGAAAACTGGAGGAAGGAATATCAACAATTTAAGATATGCAGATGGCACCATACTACCAGCAGAAAATAACAAGGACTTTAAATGATTACTGAAGAAAATGCAAAGGCAGCTTTACAGTTGGACATTAAGAAAACAAAAATAATGATCACAGATTATTTACATAACTTTAAAGTACATGATGAAGACATTGAAATAGTTCAATTTTTTCCATACCTTGTCATTAATGAAAAATGAAGTTACGAAATCAGAAATAGATGGCCCAGATGGTGCAGTATGAAGCCACCCCACCCGAAGACACACATCAAAACGCCTCTCTCTGAAGCCACCCAGATGGTGGAGCAAAGGGGTGGTCTGTTTCACCCCTAAGGCTTGAAAGGACAGCTATGAAAGAACTAGATGAGATCTTGAAGTGTCATTGAATAATAAAGTTAGTGTTGTCCATGCCATCATACTTCCAGTTTTATGTATGGTTATGAAAGCTGGACAGTGGAGAAAGCAGATAGGAAGAAAATAAACTCATTTGAGATGTGTTGCTAGAGAAGAGTTCTATGGATGCTGTGAACTGCCAAAAAGACCAATAAAAGGGTGCTAGAGCAAATCAAGTGTGAACTCCCTCTGGAAGCCAAGATGACTAAGCTGAGACTGTCATACTTTGGCCATGTCACTAGAAAAACAATAATGCTTGATAAGGTAGAAGGCAGTAGGAAAAGAGGAAGACTATATTCCAGATGGATAGACTCAATCAAGTCAATCAAGGCCCTGAGTCTGCAGACCTGAGCAGAGCTGCTGATGACACCGTGACCTGGAGGTCTTTCATTCATAGGTGCCAACTTGACAGCAGTTAACAACAAAAGCAACAAATTCTTGATCATTGCAGTCATAGTATGCAGAATCTCCCTCTTTCTCTCATATCTTGTTCCATCTCACTCATAATGGCCAGCTACTTTCATTGATAACCTCCAAAAAAACCCCAATAATCTTAATTTATTTTAAGTGTAATTTATGTGTCGTTTTCCCACAGTGGACTGTTTCCAAGATGATCCATAATAAACATGAAGAGTCAAAGTACAACATAAAAAAAAATTGCAAAACGCTGCACTATGATGAATGGAAGCAGCAGCGAGGATAGTCTTATGCACTACTTTACACGGAACAGACCTATATTTATTAGGGAGGTGAGGAACATGTGGGCCTCCGGATGTTGTTTGGCTGCAACTCCCATCAGCCCAAATCAGCATATCCAGCAATTAACGATGATCAGAGTCCCAAACTAGCCAATTTCTTTTTTTTCTTTTTCTTTTTTGTATTTACAGTATATGCCATATGTAAGGGAAAAAACATTCCCAAGTTGGCTTCCAAAACTTGTTATTATAAACATCATAAAACAAGCAATATACATAAAGCATGATGTCCAATTTAATATAAAACATGAATAAATATTTAGAGTATGGTAGCCAAGAACATCATAATTCAATCATCTATAAAAACCATGCTGTATGAAAAGGGCAGAGAAAGCAAATGCATCAAGAACAGTTCTGTAGGCCTGTCCTAACACAGCCTGATGCACTCCAATTGGCAATTCCCAGAATTCCATATCATTGAGCTATGGCCGTTAAAGTGGTGCCAAACTGGATTATTTCTCCAGTGCAGATGCAGCTCCTGACGTCCTTCCTCTTTAGGGTATTCAACTTTGCCTTTCTAGAGCTCCACAGAATCACACAAACTGACACACATAGGTCTTATCTGCATTGTAGAAAAAAATGCAGTTTGACCCCAATTTATTAACTGCTGTGGTGCAATGCTATGGAATTCTGGGATTTGCAGTTTATTGTGGCAGCAGAGACTAAATAGCCTCAAAAACTACTACAAATCCCAGAATTCCTTAGCACTGAACCACAGCAATTGAAGCCGTGCCAAACTGTATTATTTCTGCAGCGCAGATCAGACCATATTCAGATGCGCGGACAGCTTCACAAAAAGAAACAGGGTAAACAAATTCATTAAAAATCTCATAAGGTTTTACACACGCAGCCAACCTCTTTCAGCTTCTCAGAGCCAACATTATGTATATCAAGTTAACTGTCTGAAGCATTACGAGTGTTTTCCTAAGTTGTGCAAATAAATAAATGCAGCAGGCAACCCCAAGAGTATCGCCAAGATCAGCAGTACTGTAGCATCAAATGAATTTGAAGAACTCTGTTCGTCTTATGCCATAAGACGATTTGCCTCTGTAACTAATAATGCTCCATCAGAAGTTTAATCTTGGATTTCAGTGGATGGGAAGCCAGGAGGAAGAAAATGGCACACGCGTGAGGACGCATACAGGAACATGCCAACATTATTTTATATGGGGGCTTGAATATTTGTGGTTTTCCGATTCACAGGGGGGTCGAGAATGGTTCCCCTGCAAATCAGGAGGGACAACTGTATTATCCTTTATTAAATTTATTATATATTACACTTCTTTATTATTTATTTATTGCTATTGTTTATATATTAATACCAGAAAAAATTGTTTTAATATTCTGTATTATTCTTTACTTACTTTTATTCCTTATTACTATTCTTTATTATTTTGTTTATACCTGTTATTTATTTATTTAATTTTAGAATATTAATTAGTCTGCATTATTATTCTGTATTATTACATTACATTTATTATATATTACTATTTTTATTATTTATTACTATGATTTATGTATTAATATCACAAAAGTAATTATTCTTTATTATTCTTTATTCACTTATTATTTACTATTCTTTATTAAATTTATTATATATTACTTTTTATTATTAATTACTATTATTTATTATTAATTACTATTATTTATGTATTAATATCAGAAAATTAATTATTCTGTAACATTATTCTGTATTATTCTTTATTCACTTATTATTTACTATTGTTTATTAACTTCATTATATATTACTATTCTTTATTTATTTATTACTATTATTTATGTGTTAATATCAGAAAATTAATTATTCTGTATTATTGTTATTCTGTATTCCTCTTTATTAAATTTATTATATATTACTATTATTTATTTATTTCTATTCTTTATGTACTAATATCAGAAAATTAATTATTTTGCATTATTATTCTGTATTCCTCTTTATTAAATTTATTATATATATTACTATTCTTTATTTATGCATTTGTTGTTTATTAATGTCAGAATATTAATTCTGTATTATTATCCTGTGTGTGGATTATTGTTTCTGAATGTGGGAAGAGGAAAAATCTCTTTCTTGGCACAACAAGGAATGTGAACGTTAGGAACCTATAGTGGTTCTTATTTTACTTTTCATTTACAGCAGGGCTGCCATGTTTTATGGCGTGGGCGTCAGGGAAGGGGAAAAAGGGGATTTCTCTGAGGCGAGGCGTGAGGAAAGGAAAAAGAACAACAACAGCAACAACTGCCTCAGAGAGGAGCTTTATTGGAATGGAAATGCCAACCCTAAATTGAGAGCGACTGCGCATGCGCCAGCCACAATAGCCACAACGACGACGACGACGACGACTTAGTCGGTGCATAGAGCTATAAAAATACAGAGTGACGATTTTCCATGAAGAGTCTCCCAAATGAAACACCTTTAAAAAGTGGAGGCAGCAGCAGCATTAAAAATTAGTTTTCTTTCATTCCAAGCCCCACGTTCAATTTAATGCAAAAATTCACCTGCGAGCAAACTGTTCTTTAAATGCTTTGGACTTGTTTAATTTAATTTAAATTATTTTTTAAAATAAACATTGTAAAAAAATTATTTTTTTGTTTTAAATGTTGAGTTTTAAATGAGGTCTTTAAACAGAGGCTGGATGGCCACCTGTCAATGGGGATGCTTTGATTGAGAGTTCCTGCATGGCAGAATGGGGTTGGACTGGATCTGGATGGCCCTCCTTGGGGTCTCTTCCAGCTCTATGATTCTATGAAGAATTGTTAGATGTGGGTTGTTTCAATATGTGTACTTCTAGTTTGTCCTTTTAAACCGAGCTGTGTTTTAACAAAGGTGATTTAACTGATGTTGGTTTGTTAATGGTGGTTGTCCCTCAAATAATAATAATAACTATATATATATATATATATATATATATATATGTTATTATTAATAATATATATAATAAGAACCCTCTTTTATCCCCTCTGTTGTAAACCGCCTGGATTCCCAGTGATTGGGCGGTATATAAATAAATCCTATTATTATTATTATTATTATTATTATTATTTTCTTACCTGCCTGGAACTAATGTGGAAAACCATTATTATTATTATTATTATTATTATTATTATTATCATCATCATTTCTTACCCACTTCTCCCCATGGAATCAGGCAGGAAACAAATAATAGTAATATTATTATTATTATTATTATTAATTAGAGTGGTCCCTTCACATTCATTGGGCTGAAGGATGAAGGACCCCTGAGAAAAACATTATAATAATAATAATAATAATAATTATTATTATTATTATTATTGTGGTCCCTCTATATTTGCCAGGATTAAGGGTGAAATACCCCTGTGAAAGTGGAAAATTTAAATTAAAAGAAAAACTATTCTTTTTACTTGAGAAAACACCTCTCTAGGAACCTCCAGGTCCTCTAGTGCAACTCTATGGTCAACATCTGCTAGCGGTTGATCATAGAATTATGTTGGAGGGCCTACAAATGCCTGGAGAAGTGTTTCTTGTGGCACCAGAGCTCTCCCGAAAAACTACACTTCCCAGAATTCCCTAGCTTTGAGCCAGAGCAGTTCAGGCGGTCTCAAACTGGATTACACTCATCCCTCCCTCCACATTTGCGGTTTTGACTCTTGCGGATTTGATTATTCATGTGTTTTATGAATCTGTTCACTCTAGGAATATCTAGGTCCTCCAGACAAACTCGTGGTCAACTTTAAACCAAATTGCACCAAAGGACCTAGAGATTCCTAGAGAGAGCATTCCAGTCAGCATTTGTGGCTCTTCCAGTGCAATTCATGGTCAGTGTCTGGCAGATTTGACCACAGAGTTGCACTGGAGGACCTAGAGATTCCTAGAGAGGTGTTCTCTCAGATAAAAACATAGTGTTTTTGTTATTTGGGGTTTTTCACATTCACAGAGGTCCTGTGCCCCTAACCCCAAAGAATGTGGAGTATACTTCTGAAGTGTGTTTGGACCAATATAGTGCAGGTAACTGTTCTAAGGAACCCATGAAATTCATGCGTTGCCGTAAGTTGACAGGAGAGATTTAAAAATGCACACACTACCTAGGTCACCTGAAATCTAAGACTTCAATACTGTGGGGTTTTAAAAATATTTAAATAATTAAAATAACAATAACAATAACAATAATAATAAATAATAAATGTGTGTGTATATATATATTATATACTTTATATAAATATATACATTTTATATAAATATATAATATATAGTATAATTATATATTTTATAATAAAAACTTAGTATGATTAATATTAATAAAATATGTAAATTATATATAATAACATATATATTATATAGATATATAGCATTAATATGATAATATATATATCAATATAATAATTCTATATATTAATATACTACATATCTTTATTATATAGTTTGTATTATATATCATCGTATATATACTGACTATATACTATATATATTCCATATCATATTAATCTATAGATTTTATTTGATTGCTTCTGGTTTTATTATAGCTTTTTAGATCTCTATATCTTTTTTATTTGTTATTGTCTCTTTCTTTGTTACTTATATATGTATTTTTTTTGATATGTCTTTTGTATTTTTTTTTTATTTATATATCCTTTAAAATCATTATATATATTATTAGTATATTATCATGTGCTGTTTGCAATACATGATCCCTTTAAACCTGACTTCCCTAGAGTTCATTTGCAGCAGGCAGAACAAAATGCGGCCAACATCACCGGAAGTTATACCCTTTTGATCAGTCATTAACCAACGCTATGACCGACATGGCTGAATCGGTGTCGTTGCTCTGGTCCTAATGGCGCCGGCATCTCTCGCGGCGCATGCGCCCTGGAGTTTCTGAGGCTGGGGCGTCACTTAGCAACAGGAGAAGCGAAAGGCTGTAGGAGGAAGTCTTGGGAAGGCGGCTTCACGTTTGTAGCTTCCGCGGAGTGAGTCTGAAAGAAAGGAAGTGAATTGTGTTTGAATCCTGGGTAGTCCTGCAGACTTCAATCAGGCTGAATGCGAATGGCCTCTAAAGCTGCCTCCACACTGGGGAAATATCCGGTTTGACACCGCTTTAACTGCCATGGCTCAGTGCTGTGGGATTCTGGGAACTATAGATTGTTGTGGCACAGAGAGAGCAAATGGAACAAAGCTACAGATCCCAACAAAGGACTACAGATCCAGTGTTCCATAGTACTGAGCATGGTCCAAAACACGCTGCAGAAATAATCCGGTTTGAGACCGGTTTAACTGCCCTGGCTCAGTGCTAGGGAACTGGGAACTGTAGTTTATTGTGGCACCAGAGCTCTCGATAGAGAAGGCTAAATGTCTCACAAAAGTACAGCTCCCAGAATTCCATAGCATGAGCCAGGGCAGTAAAGTGGTCTCAAACTGGATTATTTCTGCAGTGTGTTTTGGACCAAAGTGGTGCCAAACCGGAATTATTTCTGCAGTGCGGATGCAGCGTGAAGACGGCTGCCTACCCATAGAGAACCCCATGAACTTCATGGGTTTTTTTTAGGCAAGAAGACAAGAGGTGGTTTTGCCAGTTCCTCCCTGAAACACAGCCTACATCACCTGGAACCCATTGGTCTCCCCTCCAAGTACTAACCAGGGCTGTCCCTGCTTATCTTACAGATCAGAGGATCTGGGTGCCTTTTTAAAATTATTTAGGCAGCTTTCCTCCACTGTTCACGTAATCTTTGCCTGTCTACTCAAAAACTGGGTTTTATAAGAATTCAAAATATAAAGTAGAAAAAATTGAACAACAAAAATTGCCAATTAAATCAAAGTTTGTTGTTTGCCTTCAATTGCCTTCAGTTCATTTCCCTAATGCTAGGTTTTGGGGGGGGGGCAAGATTTGTTCAGAGGGGTTTGCCATGTCTCCCCTGAGGCTGAGAGAGTGTGACTTCATTTTCAGTTAGATCTAATTCGAGAACTAACAAGGCTAGACCAATTAGAGGTAAACTCAGCATTTATTCTTCCCATCCCTATATTGGGAGAAAGGCAGGATATAAGAAAATAAAATGATAATAATAAAAATAATTTATTATTATTATTAAACTTTATTTATATAGCGCTGTAGATTTACAATAAAATATGAACTAGAAAGATCTTACTTCTTCCAATAATGTTAACAAGGCTCCTTTCCCTCCCTCAGGTGAATTAAGAGGAGGGCAGAAGGAGTGTTGTTTAATTGGTTTATTAATTGATTTAACAATGTCAGATTATAGTTGCTTGTTGACTAATGTAGATTATGTGTTTTTTTTAAATTAGCAAAACTATGTGTCCTGTTTTAACATCTGTCAGATTTTAAATTAGCTGTGATATAATATATTAATTCTTGTGCTAGTTTGCTTTTCAGCTTCATCTGAAATAGATATCATTCTGTTTCTTACGGCAGCAGACAGAAACCAAAGATCACCACTACAACATTTGTACATTTTTTACTTAAGAGATGGAAAACAGGGCTTAATCTAATTACACTGACACTTCTTGAAGAAGCTCTTTAGTTGATGTGACCCTTTAATATGATTTGCTTTTGAGACAGGCCTTCCTAATTTTCTTGATAAAATTGCCCTGCTGTTAATTTAAAATAACTGATTGAATAGCTGTCATGTTCCATTTCTTTAAGGTTCATATTAAAGTACTTTTTCTTAAAGCCTCTCTCTCTTAGAAGGGAGGATTTTACTGTGCTTCTCAGCAAGATAGTTGGGATCTCACACATTGTGTTTGCACTCATATTGTTTGTCACAGCTTGAGATTTCCTCAAGGACTGATGGTGTACAAATCGCCCCTAGATTCAAGATCCTGACTTAAGCACCCTGTGACTGCAGAGTTTAGGATGTGCTTCATCACACACTGTCATATGTCTTCATTAATTTTGGTATATAATTGACTAGTGACTATGTTAAGCATTAGATCAGCCACAATGAAAATTAATTTCCTTTTTTAAATAGCTCACAATAGACTCAGAACTTGGTTTCACAGTTTTTCAGATGTGGTTCGGTCACTTATTTCTTCACATTAGAATTTAGTACTCAGTTAGCTGAACAATGCTTAAAGAAGTGGGAATGTACTGTGGAATTTTGTACTCCCTCTCCCTCAATCATTAATTCTTGGATGTTAATTTCACCAAATTCATAATTGTTGTTAACTAGTAAAAATTACAAATTGACTTTGTCATTTAATGTAAACACTTGAAAGCTCTGTTTCAAGAGGCATACAGGAATAATACCAAATCAAGGTTGTGCTTTTACATGCACAATCAGTTGTAGCCCTTGGGTTCCCCTATTTCCTTTTTTTCTCCCCTGCCCCACTCTCTGTGTGCAAAATTGAAAACTGTGTTCCACGTTCTGCCAAATTGTAATTTACTGTTGTATTCTAATGCAATCTCTAGAAGAAAATCTTCTAGAACATGGCCACATAGCCCGGAAAACCCACAAAAAACTAAAGCAAATTATAGTTTGAACATACCTGATGTTGTCCATAAAGATGGTTTGAACAATTCAGACACAAGGAACTTGATAATTGGCTTAGAAACTGAGGCATGCAAAATAAATAAATAAGGTGGAGTATTGCATGTGAGACTGTGTGGCCTCTCATATTGGTGGACATCCAATGGAATCTGGGCAGGACTTGGGAGGTACAGTAATTGGAGGTCGCAGGTGGTGTGTTTGTGCAATGATGCATATGCATGGTGGGGAGGTAACAAAAAAATTATCCAGTGGTGTGACTTGACAATTTGTGTTCATGGCCTGCTTTGAGAACAGGCTGTGTGAACAGTGCAGTTTCAAGACACTTTCAGAAAAAGCTGGTTCAAGCCACTTTTTTCTGGCCCACAAATTCACAGAGCCAATAGACTTCACATTAAACAGTTGATTCTTTACTTAAAGTCTGGTTCTCTTGGATTTTTCAAAATTTTGGGGAGATCATAAGAGATGGAGAAAACAGGGTTTTCAAAAATTCATTTAGTTGTTCCCTTTGCTCCAAAGCTTGAAATAAAGGAACGAGGAATTAGAAAAAAGGATGGGCTTTTTTACCTTTATTTTTTCCACCTTTATTCTTCTAGTGTTCTGAAATAATGTATTTGAGGAGAAATTTAAAATTAATGTATTTGTTTAAAACATCCTCTATTTCAATGTGAATACAATTGGATTACATTTTCCAATTTATTAGTGGTTGAGTTAATGTGTTGACTGTTTTCCACTAATGTTGCTGTCTCTAACTCTGTGGCATCGTAGAATACGGTATTGGATTCATATTTGACCAAGTCATTGAAAAGCCAATCTTGCTTTTTCATTCTCAGACAATATAACTGGCATGTAAAGTTACTTGTTAGGGCTTGAGCATTTCTGCAAATATGTACTTTTGAACTAAGAAACTGTTTAAGTAACTAGTTTATATCTGAAGCTTTTTATCTGTGTGAGATCTGTGGTTACACGAATACTACAATCACACATAATTGGGTGCAGGCCTAGATGTGCAGTTTGGATGTCATGATACTTGGAGACATCTGAAATGTAAATACTTTTGATTAGGAGAGATCGCACATTTCGGTGTGACATGTCCACTTTCAAACTTCCAATAAACAAGCATCTTGATCTATGTTGTTTCAGGTTTGAGAGGAAAGAGCAGACCCAACGAACTAGCAAGACGGGGAAGAAATCATTTGGTTCCAAGCTGTGGGCAGTGCAGTAAGAGAGGTAATTAAGCTCCAAAATAAGATGGAAAGATTGTTAACCTGTAGCTTCATATCCATTTAATATTCATTCCGGTCATTATATAGCTCAGTACACTTATGGTAATTGTTCTTATAACATTAAGAATGCTTTCATCACTCAAGCAGGAATAAAGTTTGGAATTATTATAGCACAATACTTTGAGGGTATATGATTCAGAACACTCTAAATGAAATCCCAAGGTGAAAATTTGATTCTTCAGCACCATAGGGCTTGTGCAGCTACACCTTGCAGTGAACAAAATGTCTGATTAGTTCAAGATGGCGAGGTTAGATACTCATTTAACACAGGTGCAAATAAGAGCACAAGGTCAACGGCAGTGGAGAATCAATTCCATGGTATTATTTTTAATAAATTTAAGTGCTCCTTACATAATTGTTCACTTCATTTATGTTGGTTTGGACCTACCGAGATCCATTTTTTCTCCAGAGGTAGAATGATTCATTTCTGTTTTATCTTCTGTGTGTGATAAATTGAAGTGTGTCTGCATACTTAGTACTCTGACATTCAGTCATTATTAGCACTACAGAGAATATGAAATAAAAATAGTAAATTGTTTGTATGTGAGAAACTGGCATATTTTAATAAAAAAGTGGGGAGGGAGTCTTCTATATACATACATATATGAGTATGCAAAAGGATCTTGTAATACTGTACCTTTGAGACTGTGTGAAAACCTCTGCAGAAGAGCTATCGTACGTTCTGTTTTGATGCTGTGTAAGCACAGACTGTCCCCATTATATGAGTTCACAGATGAACATTCAAAGAGCCTAAGTTACAGGTAAGCAACCTGTGCTTCCTAATGGTTGGAACTCAATGGACCTGTTAAATGTAAGAGTCATTCCTCATGCAAATGATCATCATTCAGTTAAACTCAGTGAGTTAGGGCTGAGCCCTATGTAAGAAATTATTTTCTTCAACATCCACTGCTTGTTCATCCTCTTCTCTTTTGTTTGTTTTTAGAATGGGTAAAAAAATAAAAAAGGAAGTGGAACCTCCTCCCAAGGATGTGGTAAGTTTACAAAATACTATTCACTGTAAAAAGAATTTCACAATTACTACCTCTAAGTTTGCTTTCCTTCTGTAGTCTTATACTCCCACTTACTTCCTCTTATGCATCTAAAAATGTCTTGTAAAGATAATAACATTTTCCCCCCGGGGTTGAACTATGTATGGGTAAACAAAGAGACCAACCACATAGATTTTTATGTACTCTTATCTTCTTGACTTTGTAAATGTATAAAATAGGCTTCCTCTCAAAATTGTTAGTTATTTAATTATCTAACATCAGGTGCCAAGATAATTTGGCATGATTAGGATACAATGCACTTCAACCGAAAACAGGGGAAACCATTTCTGCTCTGTCTGAGACAGCAAAATACACTGGTTTGAGCCTGAGGATAGGAGTATATGGGCCTGAACAGACAGGCCAAAATAAAGTTGCTTTGGGTCACTTTGGAGGTATGCTGTTTAAATCACACACACATCTTGAGAGGCCGGAAGTTGTGCCAAAGCCACGCTGCAGTCCTAAGGACTGGAGCATGGCTTTGGTGCAGCTTCTGGCCTCTTAGGACACATGCATATTTAAACAGCATGCCTCAAAAGGGACCCGAAGCAGCTTTATTTTGGCCTGTCTGTTGAGGCCCTATAATAGGGCTTTTACTTTTGTAGCACAACTGAGTAGTGTTAAGGATGACGTTCTAGTGCAGGTGAATCTCTTATAGAAGGTGTAATAAGTATGATAGATCTACACACCTGTCTTATTTGTCATGAATTGGCAAGATCAGAGCAGGGCAATTAATGACTAGGGCTCTTGGAGGTATTTCATTCATAGGGTTACCATAAGTTGGACTTGATCACAAATAACAAAAAAGTAGGATAAAAAAGATTGCTTTGAGTAAAGCATTTCTATTCAGCTGTGCTTAGTGGCTTATTTTGTATTTGCAATTACAGTCAGCCCTCCATATTTGTGGCCTTGACTTTTGCTAATTTGATTAATAGGTTCTCTCTAGAAATCTCTAAGTCCTCCAGCACAACTCTGTGGTCAAACCTCTGTGTGTTCCACCAAAAGCCATGCTAGAGGACCTAGAGATTCCTAGAGAGAACATGTCTCTAGGCATCTGTAGGTCCTCCAGCACAATTCTATGGTCAGCTTCTGGCAGATGTTGCTCTGGAGGACCTACAAATACACTGGCCTGTTACAGACAGCCAAAATAAAGCTGCTTTGAGTCACTTTGGAGGTATGGTATTTCAATGATACATGCGTCCTAAGAGTCCAAAGGCCGCACCAAAGCCACACTCCAGTCCTAAGGCCTGAAGTGCAGCTTTGGTGATGCTTCCAGACTCTTAGGATTCATGCATCATTGAAATACCATACCTCCAAAGTGACTTGAAGCAGCATTATTTTGGCTGTCTGTAACAGGCCACTGTAGGACCTAGAGAAGTGTTCTTTCCGGTAAATAGAAATAAGTGTTTTGTGTGAGTGTGTGTGTGGTTTTTCTACATTCATGGAGGCCTTATGCCCATAACCCCAGCAAATGTGGAGGGCTCACTGTATTCACTTTGAAGCTTATATGGTTATAGCATAAAGAAAGACATGAGATCTCTTTGTAGCCAAAATCTGAGGGCTAGTGTGTATGTAAATGTATTACATGAATTGCTGCAAGTTTGCACACATTCACATTGACACTTAATTGCTTTCACTTTCTTTTGAAAATTTGCATCTATTCACCCTCCCTTTGCTAACAATGTGCAGCCATGCGAATCCATGTGATTGTGTAGACAAGCAGAGATGGCTCTTGGTGATATCATTAAGTGTTATACATAAAGTACTAACCAAATGTTCATAATTTGTCATTCAAGCACACACATGCTAACATATTTTCTTGTTTGGAAAGTCAGACAAAAATCATAGTTAAAGGGATCATTTTAAGATGAAGATGAAATGAGAGAATTTCTTCACACTTACTTAGGGAGATGGGATAAGACATTTGATCTAGCCTACATGTTTCTGGACAAGGCTAATGCAGAACAGAGTGGAGAGTGAGCCATAACATCATAATGATTGGGAGAAAGGGAGGAATTTAACGAACTAAATACATAGGCCCGTTACAGACGGGCTTTTTAGTACGGAGTCAGTCCGTACAAAATGGCGGCGCCCCATCTACATGGGGGCCTCCATGATGACGTCACGACCGCGCCGCCTCTATATGGGGTGGCACGGATGTGATGTCGTCGCTCCGTGCAAGGGTGCTTAGTACGCCCTTTGCACGGAGCAGGAAGGAGCTCCGTTTTGGAGCTCCTTCCTGGTTTGCGTCACTGCTTTGCGTCGCTGGGCGCAGCCTTCAGACGGTTGCGCCCAGCAACGCAAGGGAGAAAGGGGCCAAGCAGCCCCTTTCTCTTCCTCCCCGCCGCCGCAGGGTGTCCTTGGGGCTTGAAGCTCCAAGGACACCCCTTTCCAGGCTGCGGGGAAGCGGCCTTTTGCTGCTTCCCCGCGGCCTGGAAAGCGGCGGACCGGGGCCTCAGCGGCTGCTGTTCTGGCCACTGAGGCCCCGATACTTCAGGGAAAGGGGCAGGTACAGGCCGCTGTTTTTCGGCGGTCTGTAACGCACCATAGTCATCCCTCCACCTGAGAGCCACTTCAAGTTGCAGCAACCAATCAGTTAAACCCTGCATATTGTAGGAAGCTGATGCTTTTCTAGCTTAGCTGGAGATTTGTTTCCTCTTGGCCAGAGCTGAGCTCACCAAAACTGGAGAATTTGTACGTTTGTCTCCTACCTTGAGATGACCCAGTGAAAGTGGAGATTCAAGATCAAGCCCTGACATTTGGCAACCCTATGTATACAAGATCACTGTGGGGGTGCAAAATAATTTTATTTTTATTGTTAAGTTTCTCTGGACTAATTAGACCAAAGTTAAACTTTTTGGCTTTGCAGCATATCGCTATGTTTGACACAAATGCAACTGTGTTCCTTGCCTTGAGAACACCACCTCCCCAATGAAGCATGGTGAAGAGCATGATGATATGGGGCATCTCTCCTACAAGGGGACTGTGGAAAAGATTAGAACTGAGGGCAAGATGAATGAAGCCAAATACAGAGCAATTCCAGGGAAAATCCTGTTCCAATCTACAAGGGACCTAAGACAAGACAGAGAATTAAAACTCATAACTTTATCCAATTGAGAATCTATGGCAAGACTTGAAAATTGCTATTCACAATGGCCCCCATCCAACTTATCAGAGCTAGAGTAGTTTCCTTAGAAGAATGGGCAAAAATGGCAGGATCCAGGCGCACAAAAGCAATAGAGAATTACCTAAGATGATGCACAGCTGTAATTGCTTCCAAAGATTCTTCTATCAAATGTTGACTGATGCTGCAGAGGATACATGTGCAAACTGCAAGTATCAGTTTGCTTTTGCTTATCTAATGTATTGAGTATTTTGTGTATCTAAAGTGGCAACAATGCCAATTGAATCTGTTTCACTTTCAGGATGTAATGCAACAAAACCTGAAAAAAGCTGAGGTGTGGCAGTTCAAATAGTTCCACAAGGCAGTGCAGATGCACTGCAGAACCATGATCTAGCAAGAATGACAATTTCTAATACCATGTAGCATAATTTTATAAAAAAAAACCACAGTTCTTGAAATATTGGTAACACCACAGGCCAAAGACTGTTCCCCTCTCCCCTCCCCCAACTTGAAGATATTGCTTCAAGGGAGTACAATAAAAATGTTCTATTTTGTTAGTGTTTGAATAGAAAACCTTCTAAAATGTTTGATTTCTAAAGAGCCAAAGGTTTTTACAACATTTGCCCTTTCTTCAAACTATGTCAGTTTCAAACAGCCCATTAAATAGGATCAGAGCAGCTGGATTTCATCACGGAGTTCTCTCAGTTTGGGAAAGGTCAGAAATGGAAATGAACATTTTGTATCGCTTCCAGATGGCTGAACAGGAATCATGTCATGACAGTGCTTTGACCGATCTGGCATCATGGAGTGCTGGCCTTTGAGATATAAACTGATGTAAAGATAGCATAAGAAGGAGTAGTCTATTTTAAAAATTCATTGTAGTTGTGCAGAACATGCCACCTATGACCAAATTCTGTTACCATCCTTGAGTGAATTGGTGAGGTTGCTTTGCTGTTATTATTTTCCCGAGAGAGTTTTCTGACTTCAGTAACCAGAATGGCAAATGGAAGTTGCCAAAAACATCTTGGAATCTTGTCTGCCATAGAACAAATAAGTTTAAATAAAAATTACCTCAAAAGTGACATGGATCCACAAGGGAGCTGCAATATCCTCTCAGCTTTGCTGAATGTATGGGAAATCTTATTAAACTGTGCCTGAAATTATGAATGCAACCCACAAAGCACCTATAGAAATTTAAGACCAGCACAAATCAAGCACCTATGCCAGTGATGGTGAACCTATGGCACGCGTGCCAGAGGTGGCACTCAGAGCCCTCTCTATGCGCACATGTGCTGTCGCTCCAACACAGAGATCGCCAGAGTTTGTTACTAGAAAGCCAGAGGGACATGGCACTTTGCAATAAATAAGTGGGTTTTGGGTTGCAGTTTGGGCACTTGGCCTCTAAAAGGTTCACCATCACTGACCTATGCTGTACTAGTCTTGTTGGTTTCAGATGGAGTGGTTGGAGAGATAGAATTTCTGTTGAAATGGTCAGATTGTACAGGAGCAACCATATAGTTGGTGAAAAGATGAATCCCTGCCATGAGGGGTTGACTTAGATCAGGGGTAGGCAACCGCGGCCCTGTGCCGGATGCGGCCCGGCAAGGCCTTGGGACCGGCCCCAGCCCGGTCCTGCCGCCGATTGCCACCGGGCCTTTGGGGGGCATTGGTCTATAAAGCCTCAGAAACATGCATTTATATAACATTTTTTTAAAAATCAGCAATTTTTTTCACGTGTCCTCCTTTTAAAAAAAGAGTCTTCCATTGAAAATTTGTCCTACATTTGTCCTGGTTATTTATATATTTAAATTTTTTAAAAAATTATTAATTATTTATTTTTGGCTTCGGCCCCCCAGTTGTCTGAGGGACAGAAACCCGGCCCCCGGCTCAAAAAGATTGCCTACCCTGACTTAGATCATCCAAGACTAGGTAAATTTACAGGAGTCTTCATACTCGTTTGGACACCAGTCAGAAGGTATTTTATTAAAACACAAAAAGGTGTCTGAATCCAAAGATTTACAGTCATTCAAAGGTAGGCTTTATTTCATTAATTCTCAGAAGCTAGCAAGTTAGCTTTATAATCGTTTTGTAAACCTTATTCATAAATAGTTAGCATATATGAAATCAAATTAAAAAAAAATTTTGTAGTTGTTTCTTCATCTGTTCATAGTAACTAAAAGGATAGACTAGCTCATGTGCAGAACCTGCTAAAACAAGGTTAGGCAACCGTTTCACTCACAAACTCCACAGTCCCTGTGAGGGTTATGGGGAGTTCTAGCCAATCTTTGGGAGGATATCAAGTTGCTTAAACGTGCTCTAAAACACTAATTATGAGACTGTGCTTGTTCCAAGTCATTGTTACAACTACAACAATACCTGAGATAAAAGGTCTTGCTAGAGTCTCGGTGAACTTTGCTCACTTTGTGAAGTCGAAGGCTTCATGGCCCAGCATCCATAGTTTTTGTGGTTTTTTCGGGCCATGTGGCCATGTTCTAGAAGAGTGTCTTCCTGACGTTTTGCCAGCATCTGTGGCTGGCATCTTCAGAGAATGCTGCCTGGAAAAACGTGTGTGTGTGTGTTGTGGTGTGTGTGTTGTGTGTAAATATTATTTATATATATATATATATATGTACACTGTGTGAGCCTGGGAATGCAGGAGTGATTTGCATGTGTATTGTTCTGTTGCTGATGGCAGGCCTCAGGCTGGGAGGCTAATGCAAAAGAGGATTAGTGTCTGGTAATTGGTGATCATTATCTGCTGGGAAAGCTTGACTCGGAGTGGTTTCCCATTGCATTTGCTGAGTCCTCATTTGCTATCTTCAGGACTCACTTTGTTTTTGGGGGGCTAATGACATGCTTTTGCAAAAGGTTCCACACCTATATAATTACATACTGTGAGAGAAGGAATCTACCACAAATAGAGTATCTTTATACTAGAATATTTCCGTTTTGTTGGTGTTACTAAGGCGGTTTACAGACCGCCAAATAGTACGTCATCAATACGTACTAGGGTTAGGAAGGGGCGGTGCTTCCGCACCCCCCTAACCCTAGTACGTATTGAATACGTACAAGAGGGCGCGCCCTCATACGGGCGCCGCCATCTTTACGTACGGACGCTGAGCGTCCGTACACGTCGCGGCGTGTGTGACGTAGTGGATGCGCCCCGGGCGCCTCACTACGTCGCAAACGCGACTTAAAAAGAAGCTCCATTTTGGAGCTCTTTTTCGGTCCGCACGGGAGTCGGGCCGTGTGAAGGCTCCGGCTCCCCCGGGACCTACTGGCGGCGGTCTGTACCCCGCCTAAGTAACCTAAATTGCAGAGTCGGTTCTGCCTCCCAAGTCATCACATTACTTGTACTACAGCCAGTCTAATGGTCAAACTAAACAATATCTTAAGAAAATATTTCAAACAAATGCTCCTTCAAGTGGCGAAAGATACTTCTTTATAACACATGATTATCCTTACCTTATGTCTTGCATTGAGCATGCCTTGTGTAGTAATTAGTCTTTGGCAATCCATAATCACAAAGTGTCAACAGGGGTTTCAGAGAAACAAGTCATGCCAGACAAATCTGATCTCTTCTTGATAAAATTACCAACTGGTAGATGAAGGGAATGCTGGTGGATATAGTATATCTTGATTTCAGTAAGGCCTTTGACAAGGTTTCCCATGACATTTTGCAAACAGGCTTGTAAAATATGGACTAGACAAGGTAACTGTTGCATGGATTTGTAATTGGCTGACTGGCTGAACCCAAAAGGTGCTCAACAATGGCTCCTTTTCATCCTGGAGAGAAGTGACCAGTGGGGGTCCCACAGGGCCTGTCCTGGCCCAGTGTTATTCAACATCTTTACATTGACTTGGATTGGGGGCATACTTATCAAATTTGCAGATGACACCAAATTAGGAGGAATAGCTAATACTCCAGAGGACAGTATCAAATTCAAAATACCTGAATAGACTAGAAGAGCTGGGCCAAAGCTAACAAAATGAAATTCAACACGGAGAAATGTAAGGTACTGCACTTAGGATGGAAAAATAAAATGCACAGATATAGGATGGGGACATCTGCTGAATGAAACTACATTTGAAAGGGATCTAGGAGTCCAAGTAGACTAACAATTTGAACATGAGTGAACAGTGTGATGCGGCAGCTAAAAAGGCCAATGCAATTTTAGGCTGCATCAATAAAAGTACAGTCGGCCCTTTATACACGGATTTTTTATACACGGAAGCATATACGGTTTGAAAATGTTCCAAAAAAGTATAAATTTACCTTGATGTTCCATTTTTATTAGGGACACCATTTTGCTATGTCATTATACTAATGGACTGAGCATACAACGGATTTTGTTAACATGGGGGATCTTGGAACCAAACCCCAGCGTATAGTGTCTAGATCAAGGGAAGTAATAGTGCCACTCTATTCTGCTTTGGTCAGGCCCCATCTGGAATATTGTGTCCAGTTCTGGGCGCCACAATTCAAAAAGGACATTGAGAAACTGGAGCGTGTCCAAAGGAGAGCAACTAAAATGGTGAAGGTCTGGAAACCATGACCTATGAGGGACCACTTAGGAAGCTGTTATGATAGCCCTGTTTAAGTATTTGAAGGAGTGTCAGATTGAGGAGGGAGCAGGTTTGTTTTCTGCTGCTCCAGAGACTAAAACACGGAACAATGGATGCAAGCTCCAGGAAAAGAGATTCCACCTCAACATTAGGAGGAACTTCCTGACAGTAAGGGCTGTTCGACAGTGAAACACACTCCCCCAGAGTGTAGTGGAGTCTTCTTCTTTGGAGGTCTTTAAGCAGAGGCTGGATGGCCATCTGTTGGGGATGCTTTGATTGAGATTTCCTGCATGGCAGGGGGTTGGACTGGATGACCCTTGTGGTCTTTTCCAACTCTATGATTCTATGAAATGCAAGTTTAATTTGTAAGTCTGATTGCCAAATAAGATATCTTTGAGGAGGCTCCTTTGTGGAAGGAAAAGTGTTAACTATAGGATCCCTTATTTGTGTATATACCAGTTTATCTATCGTGAGCTTATCTGTATCCTAACTCCAGTTTGGAAGTGCTCTTGTTTTGCACAGTTGCTAGATGAAAGTGAATAATTGGTTTGTGTAATGGCATGTTATTTTTTTCTTGTTTCTTTTTCTTTGCTGCCTTTTCATTTCCTTTATATCTATAGTAGCCTACTTAATTTGTGGCTGCACTGCATGCTGAACAGAATTCTCCGTTGAATAATTTATGGTGATCCCTATTCATGACTTTCTTGACCTTTTTCTCTAGGACCTTGTTGTGTAGGACCTTGTTGCCAGTTGAGTAAGAAGTATTTTAATTTTGTTTATTTGTTTACATGATGTTGTATATTTGAATTTACACAGCTAAATAGGATCTGTTAAGTTTTCGTTTTCATATTCATGCATTATTCTTTCTCACTTAGAATTCCATTAATTTCAAAGTCTTATCCAGAGACAAGCAAATCCTTCTGTTTTGTGTCTTCCTGTTTGTTTCCATTTTATACCAGCCTGTTTACTGGTAGTCCTTTGGAAAGCTACTTTAAGTTGGTTTAGTCCTGAAAGATCCTGCATTTTCACTTGTTTTCAGTTGGTTAAAGATATTCAAAGTCCTTACTCATTAGTAAGGAAATGTTTTCATCTGTGCTAGAGATTTGATGTGTTATAGTGTGACTTCTTAGGTGCTGTGTATGTGCTATCCAGGTACATAGGTAAATAAACCAAATACTACAAAAATCTCATAAATTACCTTTCTTGCAATAGAATCCCAAAGCATGATAATGCCATTTTTCATCACTTGTGTTTCCTTGTGTACTATTTGTAAGGCAGTGTAACTGAGCTAAAATGGAGTCATTAATAACAAAATTCTAGTACAAATCCGCCACATATTTTAACTGCATGGATGCTAGGTTCCAGTAGGGACACATTAAGCCAGAGTTGATTGCTGAGTTGCTACAAACTCAGCATTTTATTCAGTCTCCAAAGCAAAGCATAAGTCTTAAGCCAAAATATACTTTTTGAGGGTGGAGTTGCGGCTTGAGGCTTGGAAATTGGTGTATTGATTTTGGGATTTATTTTAATAATGCCTTTACAATACCTTGTTGAGATGTCTGATTTGGCAGACATCTCATTAGCAACATGAATTCAAGAGGGCTATAATTGCTAGAATGTGCGTGCATGCTTTCTACTGGTAAAGGAAAATGTTTGAACACTGGTGCTGCTGAAGAGGCATAGCCTTGTGGCTGGGGATGGTGATTAACATGGAACACATTTAGATGCCACCAGATTGAGGAAGGCTGTCATTAGTTGAATATTTCTTTCTATGAAATATTCAGAATGATTAATGTTCCAATGTCCAAAAATAAGGTTTCATCATCCTGCCTTATGGTATCAAATCAACACAGTATTTCACTTTGTCAGATATGTAGACTGAGGGCCACCAGGTTTGAAAATATTCTTACTTTTTGTTTTATTAGCAACATGAAAAAAGCTGAAAGTCTAGAAATTTGATGTCTCTAAACATTTGCTTTTGTATTGTGATCATCTGAATAGAACATACAAAGGATAGTTTTTAACACAGGGAGAACTTATAATGGCAAGGGTGATTTTGTGACTCAGTGTGTATGCTTTTGATTTCCCTGTGAACATGTCCAATTACTCTCTTTTCCAGGAAAAGCTGTTAGCATTTTTTAAAAAGAAAAATGACTGAGTCCAGGCTTTCTTTGATGGATAGTCAGCAGTCTCTTTTGTTAAGCAGACTATTAGCTAAATGTTCCAGGGCAAGTGCTGGACATGTCTTCAATGGGAGATGATGCTTGAAAGACACAGAGGGATCTCTCTAGAATGTAAACCTATTTTGTTTTCTGACCCTTCCACCTCAGCTAAGGGAATGGTATTAAAGATGGTGTGCATGTGAATGTGTGAGTACACATTAAAAGCAATGTTAAGATAGTGACACACAGATTGAGGGAGAGAGAGAGACTGTGTGTGTACTGAGAACTAGCTGAAAACTCAGGAGTGTGTATTTTACTTGCTTCTACTATGCACTGTTCCAGCGTTTCTTAACATGTGGTCCATGGACCCCTGGAGGGCTGTGATTCCCTTATGGGAAGGCCACCTAGGAAAGAAAGAAAGAGTCCCTAGAGTCTGGGGAACTGCATACCGAATAGTGAGATAGTGAGTGCCTAAGCATACTTGGAACTCTGTTGTGTGGCATCAGTGGCCTTCACTCTCTCCTTTGGCCTCTGGGAACCAAACCAATTGACAAAGGATCTAAACAGACAGGCCAAAATAAAGCTCTTCGGGTCACTTTGGAGATTTGCTGTTTAAATGATGCATGTGTCCTAAGAGGCCAGAAGTCATGCCAAAGCAGTGTTCCAGTCCTAAGGACTGGAACACAGCTTTGGCGAGGTTTCTGGCCTCTTAGGACTCCCAGTCTCAGAGCATCCAGTCAAGGGCGGGGAGGAAGATGGCACTTGTGCCGTCATTTCCATTGGTCTTCTTTCTCAGTGGCTGGTGTGGATGCACTGCATTTAGTCTCCTTCCCTCCAACCAACTGCTTCACATTTCTCTCAACTCCTGAGTGACATGGGAAGTACAGGAATGGGAGCCAAAAGATCTGGGAGAAGGAAGCAAGGAGAAAGGGGTCAGCCTCAGTGGGGAAGACAACAGTCATCCTTTGTTCCAATTCCCTAGCCTTGCAACCATTCAGAGGATGAATGGCTGGGTGGGCAATTGACATTTCCTTGATGCACGTGCTGCCTGCTTCACTGCCTTTTCCTCTGACTCACAATCACAGTTATCTCTCTCTACCTGCACCCATATAATTTATAATTTTATAATTTTCTTCTCCACAATCCCCCATAAAAAAACAATTTACCTCTTCCTGTCACTTCATGTTCATACATGAAGGCTAGGTTGTGGCTGGGCTCAGGAGAACCTGCTTTGGGTGCTGAATGGTGCTGGATAGCTGTGGTGATACGTGTGATGGCTCACAGGCCATGCTGATACAGGAGAGACTTGCTAGAAAGAGTTAGGTGGATGGGGAGGGGAGGTCAAGGCAGAGTAGCCCCAGGTACCTCGTGAGAAGAAGGGGCTCTTGACTGGGAGTACCAGGGAAGAGCTCGTGCCACAGTAAATTTTCATCCAGCTTTTGGCAGAGTTGCAAATCATTTTACCTTTCCTGCAGCAGGCTAAGGCTGCAATTTCTTTCGTGCTTTGTGTTGGGGCAGTTGTATTACAAGGGGACTGGCTCCTTGGGCACAAAAAGCCTATCTGGTGACTTGGATTGTCAACCATTAGGCTAGTTGGAGCCAGTTATCTCTAGTTAGTAGGTTGGAGTTTTATAGTGATATTGATCTGTGATTAACATTAATAAGTAATGTTAGGCCATGGTTCGGTGTTACTACTATTTTGCATGGAGTCATTCAAATAACAATATTATAATAGGAGTGTTTTTTTTTAAACTTATTTCTCCCTTTTCTCCAAATTTAAAGACATTTGATGAGTAACTGTAAATACATATTTGATATACTTTAGGGTTTTAACTCTTGAATGAAGCTTTTTTGGGGGGGCATTTCATGATGAGAGTCACCCACCCAACTACTTTCTTGGATGGCAGCCCAGTGGATCTCTTTATCCCACCTCTGCCACCAATTATGTGAAGATAATGTCCATTATCCCATCAATTCTTCATTGCGAAACTCGAACCTGGGACTCTATTAAATGTCCCCTACACTATCTCTTTAGATGTCAGCACTCTAGGTTCCAAGTCCCCCCCCCAACCCTAGCTTGGCAGCAACTATTCTTTGACAGTCACACACCCACTATCTAATGTGTCCCAAACCTAAAAGACTCTTCTCAATGTTGATAGCATTTTTAATGTATTTCTGAAATCACTTCAGACTTGTTGAAGCAATTTTTTAAGCTTGTTTTTGTAATTATTTCTCTATAGCTTTATATATGTTTCCTTACTGACTAAGTTCTCACAGAACCTTTATTAAACTTTTGTATCTTAATAATCCTTTTGGTCACCTGTGATTCCACTAGTCACCAAACACTATGTCTCCTGCAGGACACTACAGCAATTTAATTAAGGACACTCTTCATCCCTTTCCTGGGTACCTAAAACCCTTTCTAACTGCCCTCACAGCAGCCTAACCTAACCTCAATGGCTCTTCACCCCTCAGGGCACAATAAAGACCAACCTCTTTCAAACCTGCTCCTCCCTCTTATATACCCCTGGGAGCAGCCTCCACCTTTTCCAGGCTTCACTCCCATTGGCGAGTGCCTGTTGTCTCCACAGTCCACAACAATAAAAGATATTTAAAGGAGGTCCCTGGTAAACAAAAGGTTAAGAACCATTGCTGTATTCCACTTTTATACTGTAAGTGAAAAAAAAAATACAAAAATTACATACTTTGCTGAGATCTGTCCTCTAAAATCCTGCTACTGCTGCCCTTGGAACTTCTCACTACTCAAGGAAACAGGTATTGGATAGCAGCATTTATATTTTTAATGCTAGTTCATCAGGCTGTCTTGAATGATGGCAGAAGTGTACAGATTTTTTAAAAGGACAAAAATGAACACAGAACATTCTCTCTTTTGTTCTGCATTCTTATTTCTTTATAAAACGTGGAAGGGAGCTTTGGTGTGAAGAAAGAGTATATATTCTTCTTCTTCTGTTCTTTTCTTTAAAGAATGGATAAATAGCCTGTCCTTGAAGCAAGGCTGCTCTCTCCCATCTCTGCCAGAATTATATTCATAGTGATTTAGTTCTGTGAGTGTTAGGCTGATGTTGTAGAGAATATTTATCCTGCCCTATTCAGTAGCCAAGAAACCAGTTACCCAATTGTATTTTTAAGCTGCTAGTTTTGATTTTTCACTTGGATTTTTGCATTCCTTTGTGGCATTTATAATACCATACTTGTATTATAGTGTCTAATTTTTAAAGCACTATGTTTCAACTATTAACATATGTGAGTACTTCTTTGGCCTCTTCCTTCTCATAAGAGTGTTAAATGGCTGTCAAAGTAGCAAAGAAACAAAGAGGGTAGGTTGGTAACACCAAGATTTATTTCCTGAGTTGAAATATTAGACTATGTCTGCAGTGTTAGATTTCTTTGCCTTCCACAATAAACTGACAGAATGAAAACTGTATATGGGATGCATATGATTTCTTTTTTATTTATTGATTATCCTATTATTTTGCTTTCTAGTTCGATCCTTTATCAGTTGAAAGCAAGAAAGCTGCAACAGTGGTACTCATGCTTAGTTCTCCTGAAGAGGAAGTTTTGTCTAAAGCATGTGAAGCTCTTTATAAATTTGCAGCAAAAGGTTTGTTTCGAAATGATCACATCTCCCCACATGTCTTATATTTCCATTCTTTAATCAATCTACGTAATGGAAATACTTCCATTAGTAACAACTTCTACTACTCAATATTTCATTGACCACATTACTGTAAGCAAGATAGTTAGCAGAGTTGCCACCTGACTAGCTGAGCCAAATGACCAATGAACAATCTCTGCAGGATGAGGATCGGGAAGGAAAGTCTTAACCAGACCAGACTGATGGGTGATTCTGTCATAAGTTTTATGAGACTGTAGCACTGTAAAATGGATTTCAGGAGGATTAGTTTGTAGCAAGAAAAGCAGCAGAGATTATTATGGCACCATTCTTGCAGCATTCCCACAAGTTGATGCTCTCCAGGTGTGTTAGACAACAGTTACTATCAGCTCTAGCCAATATGGCCAGTGTTAAGAATGGCAGATGTTATAGTTAAAAACCTCTTGAAGGCACTTGAGTTGACAAAGGGATACGTAAGCTTTTATGGAATACTGTGCGCTTTATCAGAGGCAACTGATGGAGTGGATTTCAAGCTATGAAAGGTTATATTGTAAATTTATTCTTTAAGGAACCACAAGAGTCTCTGATTTTTTTGTGAATTGTATGAGGGATCATTTATTTAAACATGAATTAAACAAAAATTTGCATGTAGCTAGCTTCCTATACAGTATAAGCTTTCCAGCTGCAGGTAGATTTTCATTGTACATGTATACCATTTGAATGGAGAAGGCCAAGCTACTGTTTCTTTTCTTCTTTTTTAGCAATGTCAAAATATTTAATACATGTTGCACATGCAAAAAGTTACATTGTCATACAAAAACCCACATTAACAGAAGACAACACTGTACAAAATCAGCATGTCAGTATTTCCGAGGTCCATCTTCTCCTTAATTTCCTGGTGGGCTTCAGAAAGCAGCATCATTTTCAAGAACAGCCACTTGCAAAGTTGGTGCTAGTCAGCTTCAAATGAATGAACATACACAAATGCAATGGAACAGAAATTGTTTGATTCACACATCTTTAGTTTTATTAATGTTTATGTTAGTATTGCTATTTATCTTTATACTTTGATATCAAAGTCTCTTAATATTTTCATTTTAGGTGAAGAAAATAAGCTGACACTTCTTGAGCTAGGAGCATTGGAACCTATGTTTAAATTAGTTACACATGAAGATCCAGTTGTCCGCAGAAATGCAACCATGGTCGTGGGGATCATGGCTTCTCACAGTAAGTCTTCTTATATACTGTAGCACCATCTGCAGTTATTAGTGGCAGAGCTCCCCAAACAGTACATAACTTGCAGTTGATTCATTTTTAACCTTTTGAATCTACTCACTATTAGTTTGAGAAGCAGTTATAGGGCTGCCTCTCCAGGGGCTTGGAATAGACAGGCCCTCTTTCAGGGCATGTAACATGTAATCTGGGGACTGTTCTATTGCTTTGCAACATGGTAGTGGGTGTGCCAAGGAGTTCCAGTGGGCATGGTTTCATACAGATGGAACAGGCACAATGTGTCAAACTCTGTAAATGTTCTGGAAGGCATTGGTATATCAAATGAAAGCCACTTCTAACATCTGCAGCAGGGTATTCTTACTACTAATCAATAAAATATCACAAGGTTAATGGATATGGTAACATTTCATAAGAGTAGAAGTTTGGAATCAGGATACATTTATGTTAATTCATCAGAAGTGGTGTTCTTCCCTCCTTTCTCCCTATTATTCTGGGAAAGTAAAATTGCTCACTAGGGTACAGCTGCCCTGCCTCTGTCGCACCTCAAAGCCCATATATAGGTTTAGAATTTGAGCAGAGTGTATGCATGAAAGCCCAAATAGTAAGATTGATCTCCATATTTTGAAGGGCATGGGATGATGATCTGCATAATTCAGGTTTATTAGTATTACTTTTCAGACAAGCACAGTGTATTAAATTATTCTATCAACAAGTGAATAGCTAAGTAGAATCAGAGGGTGGACCAAGTGCAAATGGTGGTCTGACATCCTTTACTTGACATTGGGAGGGGGTGGATTCATGTGGTCCTTTAGATTTTGTTGGATAACAACTCTCAGGATTCCTCACCAATGGCTATATTAGCTAGTTCTGCTGGAACTTCCAGCCAGAACTAATCCTGGAGGGCTGCAGGATTCCTTTTGTTGTTATTAACGGTGCTCAAATCGACTCCTACTCATGGTGACCTTGTGGATGGGGAACTTCTAAGACCTTCTGTCTTCCACTGCTCTGCTTAGATCTTGTAGATTCAAGCCCATGACCTACTTAGTTTAGTCTAGCTTGTGATCTTCCTCTCTTTTTACTACTACCTTTCCTAGCATTGTTGTCTTTTCTAGTGAGTTGTGGTTTCTCATCATGTGGACAAAAGTACAACAGTCTCAGTTTCATCATCTTGGCTTCCAGAGATTCATTTGTTTGTCTTTTTAGCCATCCATGGTATCCTCAGCACTCTTCTCCAGTACTACATCTCACATGAGTTAATTTTCTTCTTACCTGCTTTCTTCACTGTCCAACTCTCACATCTGTACATAGTGATGGGGAATACAATGGCTTGGATGATTCCTACCTAAACTTTATATAAAGTGAACTCAGGAAGGAATATTATCTCAATAATAAATAATGTTTGTGAATAATTTCCAGCATGACTTGGCCTGATACAATCTTTCATAAATTATGAAACCATCACTGGAATTACTCCATTGCATATAATGGCCTTGGCCTTCACAAAAAGGGTCTGAATTTTTTGGAGTAATTTTGGACAACATTTTTTTAAATGGAAATAAATCCACAAGGCAGTCAAAACATGGCTTGTTTTTTATCCAACCTTTAGTGTTAAAGCTTTTGCCAAAATGTTGCCAAATTTAGTAAATAGGATTACTTGTGAGTCTTCATTCTGTAATGGAATATTATTATATGACAAACGTTGGTTGGCAAACAAGCTATCTAAAAGTTTCTTGGAAATGGTTTGCTCTTAGTTTTCTTCCTTTTGTTTTTTCTCACAATATATTTGCTCTGTCATCACCCGGAGAAGTATGCTCCGTCTTTGATGTTTCTCCCAGTCTAATCCTTTTATTCCATTCCCTTGTATGATTAAATAATAGCAAACGGTCTGCATCACTGGTTCTGACTATTCACTGTATTCCTTCAGTTAAAAGAAATATTGCTTCATATGCATATTTGTTTCATTATAGATGATGTGAAGAAATCATTAAGGCAGCTGGATGTCACAAGTGCATTCATAGCTCGTCTGGCACCAGAAGGTAATGTGCATTGCCCCTTTTGTGCAAAAATTTTTTTTGCTTCTCTCATTTCATAACAAGTTATTGTTGTATTGTGCAGTTTTGTTGGAAATACATATGTATACTTGTGCTCCCCCTGGTTATTGTGTAGGTATAGCAGATTGAGATGTGAATGGATTAGGAGCTACTGGTCATTGAGTTTCTAAAAACATCATCCTAACAATCCACAAATGTACATTTTCTGTGCTGTTTAATGTCTGGTTATTTTGTTTTATTTTTGTGCTCTAGAAGATGTAGTGATCCATGAATTTGCCAGCCTTTGTCTGGTCCATATGGCAGTTGAATATAACAGTAAAGTTCAAATATTTGAGCAAGGTGGATTAGAGCCTCTTATCAGACTGCTGGGAAGCCCTGACCCTGATGTGAAGAAGAACTGTGTTGAATGCATCTATAATTTGGTACAGGTGAAGATTCCCCCCCCCCTTCATTTTTCATTACAAAATTATATGCCCTTTCTGATAAATTAATCTGCCATGTTATTGTATTGGGGGGGGGGGAGTTTTCCTAGGATCCCATTCTCAGAAACACTCCATCCTTCATGCCCCATAGACTAAGGCAGTGCTACTGAAAGGGGTGATCTTTCAGTCTCCCCATATAGCAGTAAGTACTGATTTAAAGCACACTTCCTTGTTTACTACTGTTTAAGTGTAGTAATCTACAATGCCCATTGTCCCTAGCAGGTATATTGTTTTAGGATGATGGAACTTGTACTTAAACACACCTGACGGGTATGAGTTTGAGGAGTGGTTGATATAGGATTTGTCTAAACACTTCACTCATCTGCCTGTTGGTGTTTTTCTTTTCTGCTCCCCTGCTCAAACCTAAGTGGGAGTCAGCTCTGTCACCTCTAACACTATTGATCACCTGTTACACAGGAGGGAAGTAAGGGTCTGCTGTCCATTTTTCCATCCCTGAATAAAGAGAGATCAATCCTTTTGCTATGCATTCAGATCCAGGTTCTGCTTGCAGGAGTTTTGTTGTCCTAGACACCTTTCTGCAGTTGGATGATGAGACCCACAGGTGCAGTTCTCTTATACTAGCATGGAGTGATTTACTTAATGGCAGATCCCATTGAGTCCAATGAAATTTGCTTCCAATGAAACATGTTCAGCGTAGGTCTATTTGCATGTGTATGAAGGCAGTATTTTTCAAGACAGAAATGCATAAAGTCCATTATCTCTTCATTGTGCAAGTTTGTGTGTGTATCTTCCAAAACAGGTTATAAAATGACCTGTCTTATTTTTTTTTTTGGGGGGGGGGGGGGGGGGGGGGCAGAAACAAAAGGTTTTCCCCACATTCTTGCATTACACATCATGATTTTGTGCATCTTAACTCTTGGTAAATGCTTTTGACAGCCTCTTTTCATAAGTGAAGGAAGCTTATTGTGAATGGTTACTTTCACAGTCAGTGTTAATGTCACCGGATGCTGGTTAGGAAAAGAACAATGCATTTGTGTGGGAGTTCTTTTCAGTATCTAATAGCCTGATCCGTAATCTGGAGAAGCTGAAACATTAGGATTTAAGCTGATTTAGCACCATTGATTTCAATGGTACCAAATTGGCTTAAATCCAAGCACTCCAATTTAACTGTGTTGTGGATCTAGCTGTAAGTGAATCAACTCAGTAATGAATTCAATTCACAGCTCAGTCTTTTCTAGGGTACCAGAGCATGTCTTTATTCTGAATCACATTTTGCTGTTTCTTTTCTTTGGTATCTAACTGTCTTTGTTGTAAGATATATCTGGACAACTGCACCTGGTACTTGCTAAAACTGATGGGAGAAATTACACATAAACAAACTCAACATGGCATTTCTTAACTTAAAAGTTATAATTTTTAATTCTGAATGACACGTGTGTTTTCACATCATTTTTATTTGGTATTTAACTGCAGGATTTCCAGAGTCGTGCTGCAATTCGTGAACTAAACGTGATTCCTCCATTGCTGGAACTTTTAAAGTCTGATTATCCAATTATTCAATTATTGGCTCTCAAAACATTAGGTATCATTACCATTGACAAAGAAACCAGAATGATGCTAAGAGAAAATCAAGGACTAGATCATCTTTTCAAGATACTAGAAACTAAGGTACCATGTCTTTAAAATTAAATAAGTCATTGCTTCAAGAAATTTTACTCATTTAGTATTTGCATTAATTTTAGTCCATATTAACCAATTCAAGTTGCAGGAATTAATGTTGAAGAAAAGTAACAGACTTAAAGAAAGGAGTATACAGTGTGCCCGCGCCATACGTGGGTGCACTATACACAGCTTCCAGTTTACGTGGAAGCCATGCAATGATAAAAGCAGTGGCGTGTGCACCTGTGGCACGCACGCTGCCCCAAGCCTCAAGCATGCACCCCATTGTTTCCAATGGGGCGCGAGCATACGCAAATTTTCTCTTATGCGGGGGAATCTGGAATGGATCCCCCACGTAAGGGGAGGGCCAACTGTACTTTGTTTATTGATAATGCATGTGTCAAAGCTTACATCCTCTCTCTTCCCTTCTACATTGGAGAAAATGCCCCTTGTAAGACAAAAATTGCAACCTCCATCCCCTGTTTTTGTTAATATTTCTAAAATAATTATTTTATTAATTTGAAGTCGAAGGCTTCCATCGCCGGCATCCATACTTTTTTGTGGGTTTTTTGGGCTATGTGGCCATGTTCTAGAAGAGTTTCTTCCTGCTGGCGAAACGTGCCTGCATGGCCACATAGCCCGAAAAACCCAGAAAAAACTATTTTATTTTTTTATCTGTTTTATTTTATTTGTATCCCACTTTTCTTCTGAATGGGATCCAGGTTGTCTCAGCCATGAATTAAAAGGAGATATACAGGGTGAGTATCCTTATCTGAAATGCATGGGACCAGAAGTGCTTCAGATTTTTGATTTCTTCAGATTTTGAAATATTTGCATATGCATAATGAGATATATTGGTGATGAGGTCCATGTCTAAACACCAAATTCATTTATATTTTATATATACTTTATACTCATAGGCTGAAGGTAATTTTTGCAATATTTTAAATATTTTTTGTACATAAAACAAAGTTTGTGTACACTGAACCATCAAAAACCAAAAATATCACTATCTCAGCGACCCATAAAGAAAGTTTTAGATTTTGGAGCCTTTCAGATTTCTGATTTTTGGATAAGGGATACTCATTCAACCTGTATGAATTTAAAAATGTAATAAAAAGTTTAAACCATTTAAACAAGCTACCATTTTAAAACATCAATATTTTAAAAGGGTATGAAATAATTTAAAACCATGACAAGAACAATGTAAAAATTTCAGCACACAAGATTCTATTAAAAACTTTTCTCCACAGCCACTTAGGGCTGAAACAGATGGCCTGGTAAAGCCAGCTTCTAACTGCCTTGGGGGCTTGGCATTTAGAAACAACATGCCGCCAAGTTGCCCAGAAGCCATGCCGGCGATTACATGCTGGCCAGCTTCCGAGCAACTTGGGGGCATGGCGTTTAGACGCCACTCACCTCAGAGCCGGCAAAAAGCCAGCTCCAGCAACAAAGGGGCAGCTTTTTTCTGCTCCTATTTGGGGCCAAAGCTGACTGGATTGGGGCTGCAGAATGGTTTCAATCCATTTTTAAAATCATTTACTTATTCTTTCTAAATGCATCAAACTGTGAGTTTTTAATTACCTAAATTTAGAGAAGCTCTCTCCCTATCGACTAGGTTACTGATTGATAAGAAAGGTATGGTTGGCATTGCTCCTCAGTCCAACCCAAAAACCATAACAGTGATTAGCAGTGCAACATTGCTGTCGAAGACAGATTTAATTATTTATTTGGCTATATACACAAGCAAACACAGCCAGTTCATGCAGGCCCAGGTGCTAGCTGGATACATGTAGGATACAAAGGCATGAATTAGACTAAATATTGTGTGGGTATTGGTATGTGGTAATAATCAGATATTATGCTGATGGTTTGTTTGATGATATAAAACACTAAGGAAGAAAGTACTTTTTTATTGCAAAGTGTCCTATGTCAGCCTGTGTTTCAGACTATGGAAAGGTTCTGTTTCTTTGGCATAATACAGATATCTTAATTAATAAAAACATATTATTATGTTTATTTGTCACAAAGGGAAAGTAAGTGGGTTAATTTATTTTAATACCATTTGAGTAATATTCTAATATAAGATGCCAATTCTGATGATCAGAAGATCAGAAGGTTGGCAGTTCGAGGCCCGGATGCTGCATGATGTGTGAGCTCCTGTCACTAGTCCCAGCTTCTGCCAACCTAGAAGTTCAAAAGCATGCACATACAAGTAGATAGATAGGTACCACTTCTCAGTGGGAAGATAACAACATTTGGTGCAGTTATGGTGGCCACATGACCACCAGAGCAGTCCGCGGATAACGCTGGCTTCTTGGCTTAGAAACGAAGATAAGCACTGCCCCCTACAGTCGGTTGCGACTAGACAGTCGATTCAAGGGGCTACCTTTACCTTTAATATTCTAATCTTTTTAGAGTCAGTGGAATACTACTACTACTACTACTTCTTCTTCTTCTTCTTCTTTATTTATATAGCGCTGTAGATTTACACAGCGCTGTACATACAAACAATAAAATAGATAAAGTAAACCTGCCCATAGCGTACAATCTAAGAAAAATAGCATAATACATATAAATAATACATAACAATTCAGGAAAGGGTTCAGTAAAGTAAAGCAGGCAACAAATTAAAAGTGTCAAATAACAAATAATAGTCATGCGTCTTATTCTTTCTTATCATTATCCTTTCTTTACATTATCCTAAACATGAGAATAATCTGTTTTGTTCATTCTTTAAAAAAAAATTTGCCTTATTATGAAGATACCACCTTTTGTGTACATATAAATTGCACTCTATAGCAATAGCAAGTACATTTCTATACTGCTTATTAGTGAACTAGCACTCCCTAAGTGATTCACAATCTGTAAACCAATTGTCCCCAACAAGCTAGGTACTCATTTTACCAACATACGAAAGGATGGAAGGCTATACAAATCTTTGCATTGGTGCTGACTTAAACATAGATCACAGCAAGCTATTTTGTACAGTTGAGGGGCTATTTGAATTATGCGAAAGAAAACATATATTTAAAGGGCATGCCAATGAATGACATGCTATTGATAATATTGACAATACAGGCATACCTCAATTAACAAAACCTCTGGCACCTTTTCCTCCGTATCCTTTGTCTAGGTGAAAGAGCAGAATCAGCAGTGGGCAGATAGTGAAGAAGAGCTTGAGGTACACTGACTATTGGTGTCAGATTGCAGCAACATGTCTGCACTAAGCAATGCAGACATGTTGCTGCAACCTGACACCAAAAAACTATGCAGTGCAATAGAGCTTGAGATTACAAAGAGTGGGGTTCTACTCTAGGTGATCCTACTTTAGCCATGTGCACCTTCCTGCCATGGACAAGGTAAATGGCAGCTGCCTCCAGAATCCATTACTGTGTATGTGTAACAGAGAGAAAAGAGGGAGACCAGATAAGCATGCCCCAGTTCACACTACCCCACACATGCCAGATGCCAGAAGAACATAGTTCCCCAACATGGAAGTCATACAAAAAATGGTTGGTGAAAGAAAGAAAAATCATCCTTGGATAAATTTTGGAAGAAGCTTCAAGAGGTCTCCAGAAAGTTCCAATTGTTTTTGTGTACTTATGCAACTGACTTACTGAGTTGGTTGTTTCATTTCACATGTTCATATTGCTAGTTACAGATAAAATGTTCACTAAAACATGTAGAACTGCTCTTCTTTGTGGTGCCAGAACCTATCCCTATTCTTTCCCTATTATTTCTGCTTCTTGTACCAAATTTTCTGCTAAAGAAGTAATGTCCAGGAACACACCTTCTTTGTTAACTGAGATATACCTGTACTCATGATAATATTCATAATATTATTATTAAATGATGGAATATAATTTGTAACCCTTGTAGTCTTCATTTAATGCCTACGTCTTTTTAACTTTTAGGATTTCAATGATCTTCATGTAGAAGCTCTTGGAGTGGTGGCAAATTGTCTAGAGGATGTGGATACTATGCAACTGATTCAAGAAACAGGGTGTCTCAGAAAACTACTTGCATTCACCGAAGTGTCCACTCTTCCTGAATTTCAAAGAAATGCAGCAAAGGCCATTACTAAAGCTGCTTATGATCGTATGTCACTTCTGAAATCCAAATAATATGTCTAGAGCTTGGAAAAGTCATTGTGCTAACTAAAGCATTCTGGGAGTTGTGATAAATCCAGTTTTTCCCAAGTTCTACAATTTTATTTGTTGTTGCTGCTAACTGCTGTTAACCCAATTTCTTCTAATTTTTGAGTTCACCACATAAAGCAACTCAAAAGCAGATGTTTTTCTTGCAAATATGTAACTTACTTTAACATAGCATACATATTATTGTCCTTAGTGCATTACCAACTTCATTTTATCTTTTTATAATTATTCATTCCGTAATTCTGTGTTTATATAAACAGTTCACTGCTTCTGAATTCACTATGGAATTCTAAGGCAAGCACACTGGGTTCTCCTAGCTTGCACTCAGCATGAGAATGCCGTTTAAATATGTCTCAGAGTTGTATCTATATTGTGATTTGTCAAACTGCCATTGAAGCACAGCAGTGCCATATCACGAAATGTAATAATATGAAGAATAATGTACTCCTTATTGTCCATAATAGGATTCAGAGTCCCTCAAGGGATTCTGGTGACATAAGCTGTGACAGACTTAGATGGCTTTTATTTCCATCATCTCTGGGTTATTAGTTATTTCCAGAAACTCTAGCATTATTCCATTAATTTATGTACATTTGTTATACACTGTTTCTAATTCAAGAAAGCTTCTTATTTCATGTTGTACCTTAGCTTTCCCATATTTTAAATATTTTTCTCTTCTCCTGTCTTGTTTTGGTTTGACATGGCACACTGAAGTTTTAGATTTATTTATAGGTGCTAATGAACCCATACAAAGCTTTGGACTGACATCAGTGTACTTGATATTTTGTTTGCTGTCTAATTCTACAACTTGTCAGCAAAGATTCCTTACACAGAGTGTCAGTGGGAGATCTATACAACCAAGATAATCATTATCACAGAAAAGGAACTTGAATTCGTTATATATTTTTCAAGTTTTTTTTAACCATGAGAATAGATTTTTTTAAAAAAACAACTAATGATGCAGATTTGTTATTTTTAAAAAATACTCCTAGAATTAACCATTGTATATCCTATATAAAACGGTTATTTCAAACTCTACCTCCTTTCTATGTGTAATTGGTCAAAACACAACAGGAAGACCAAGTATTCTGCTATTGCTGTGCTGTTGCCCTTATATCTTTCTTTGAAGACTAGCTTGATCCAATCCCTTTTCTGAAAATTGCTTGGGGATATTTACAAAGAACTTTAGTCCACCAAACTTTCTGCAGATGTCATCTGTCTGAGATTCTCTGTTGCTCTGTTATAACGGTAGAATTTACACTGAGCCAGTGTGGTGTAGTGGTTTAAGTGTTGGACTATGACTCTGGTGACCAGGGTTTGAATCCTTGCTTAGCACACTCTCTCAGCCTCAGAGGGAGTCAAAGGCAAACCTCCTCTGAACAAATCTAGCCAAGAAAACCGTAAGTCAGAAACTATATAAAGACACGCAACAACAAAAAAATTGGCACCACCATTGTTGATGCCTTTTATACATTTTAGGCCAGGGAGGACAACATAGGGCCTTCCAAATGCAGATGGGCTACTACTTCCATCAGCCCTAGTCAGCATGCCCAATGGTGAGGGAGGTTTGGATTGCAGTCCAATAATGTCTGGAGCCACAAATATTCCCCATCCTCCCCTTCCACAACCAGTCCTTAGCATTTATGATGTATATATTTGGATGGAAAACTACAGTCCTGGATTGCTTGAACTTTAATATAGAATTACATTATGTATCATAGTATCACATACTATAACTGTAGAGCTGCTTGTGATACCAAAGGCCATCTAATTCAGCTCCCTACCAGTGCAGGAAATCTACAGCTAAAGTATTCATGACAGGTGGCCCTTGAACATCAGCTTTAAAATCTCCAGTGAAAAAGAACCAGACATCGTCTGAGACAGTACATTGCTGAGTTGTTGTTGATGTCACTCTTTCATCAGCAGTCATGTTCAGGTCTTGCAGATTCAGGGCTGTAGCTACCTTGATTAAGTCTATCTAGCTGGAATGTAGTCTTCCTTTTGTCTTACCAAGCATAATTATCTTTTCTAGCAAGTCATGCTTTCTCATCATATGGAAAAAGTAGAACAGTCTCAATTTAGTTGTATTGGCTTGATTGAGCTCAGGTTTGATTTGTTCTAGGATCTATTTGTTTGTCTTTTTAGCAGAACTCTTCTCCAGCACCACATTTCATTTTGATTTTCTTCTTATCTACTTTCTTCACTGTTCAGCTTTCTCAAACATACATAAAATTAGACTACGATGGCATGGGCAATCCCTAACTTTAGCATTCAATGACATACCTTGATACTTCTGCCCTTCCAAGTCCCACTCATCTTTTGATTTCTTGATTGTAGTCTCCATTCTGATTAATGGCTGAGCCAAGGTATGGAAAATCTTGAACTGTTTCAATGTCTTCTTTGTCTACTTTGTAGATAGTATATTACAGATAGGATTTCTGGTTTTTTGTTTTTGCTTTTTTTGCCTGACAAACAGTGTCTCTGGCTTCAGTCCAGAGTTGTTCTGAATCCTAGTCAGTCTGGCTTAATAGTGCAAATTGAGCAGTGCAAATAGTACAAATCAGTTTTTTATATTATCTTTAAATTCCACAAGTATGTTCTTTAGTTTGTATTTTGGCACAATGTTTGGTTTAATATTCGTCTGTAGCTTTACTCTCTTCTTTTAAATCAGCCATTCATGGTCTATGCCATAATTGGCTCCTGGTAGAATGTGTTTGTGACGAACAAACTGATGGTCTTGCAAAATTCAAATCACTCACTTTTCTGCTTAATCTGTTGTTTCATTTCAGATTGTCTCATCATAGGATTTTCATGGTAAAAGATATTCAAAAGAGGTTTTATTGTTGTTCTTGTTATGTGACTTCAAGTAATTTCCAACTTATGACAATCCTATCACAGAGTTTTCTTGACAAGTTTATTCAAAGAGATTTGTCATTGCCTTCCCTTAAGGCCGAGAGCGTGTGATTTGTTGATTTAGTCATGTATTCTACCTGCATGTTGATTGGCAAATGAGGAGACCAATAATCATAACAAACAGATCAATAAGTACAGTGGGGCCTTCCCTTACACAAGGGATCCATTCCGGATTCCCCCCCCCCCATAAGGGGAATTCCACACATACTCTAGCCCCATTGTAAACAATGGGGTGCATGCTCGCAGTGCTTGCGTGCTCACAGTGCAATGCATTTACGGTGCATGTGCCATTTACTTACTTGTTGCATGGCTTCAGTGTAAGTTTGAAGACATGTATCGTGCACCTGCATATGGCGTAGGCACACTGTATATTTATCTTTTCGTGTGACTTCTTTTTTTAAAACAAAACAAAACAGTGTTTTATAATATTACAATGGACTCTCTATATCTGCGAGCTTGCCATCCACTGATTTAAGCTTCTACAGATGGCAAGCTCCATTGCTTTCAATGGGGATGTATGTACGTGGCAATTAGTGGCCATGCACACATTGCACTCAGTAGTGGGTATGTGTGTGTGTCTGGAATAGATACCAAGGGTGGATTGTATAATATAGTAATATAAAGAGTAACGTTCTTCATATTGTAGCACTTATTCTTTATATAATAAGATTATAACATTACCTTATTATAATACAGGTTGAGTCTTCTTTATCTTAAATGCTTGAGAACAGAAGTATTTTGGATTTTCAGATCTTGAAATATTTGCATATACATGATGCAACTGAGATGGGACCCAAGTCTAAACATGCCTCATATAAACCTTGGACACATAGCCTAAAGATAATTTCATGTACAATATTTTAATAATGTTTAGCATGAAACAAAGTTTGTGTACACTAACCCATCAGAAAGCAAAGATGTCACTGTCTCAGTCACCCATAGACAATTAGGGATTTTGGACAATTTTGGATTTTAGAATTCTGGATAAGGGATACTCAGCCTATAATATGTAATATAATATAGTATATATAATACTGTAATATATACAGTATTATTATTATTATTATTATTATTATTATTATTATTATTATTATTATTATATCTTTTTTACATCTACATGGAAAAGAACAACATACTTCTTTTCTTCTGCTTTCTTTTGTTTTGCTTTATTCTATAGGCACTGTTAAAAGTAAGAAATGGTGCTACAGGCTACAACATATTTCTGACAAGAGCAACTCATATCATGATTTTATTACTTATGGTATCTCTGGATAAAACTGTCAATGCCAATGATGTTTTTTCCCCCTTGTTACCTTTCTTTATAAATGAAATCAATATAGTTTCACTACAGAAGTTTTCCTTTATCTTTCGGTGACAAGCTAGTATGAATGCAGCTGCTTGACAGAACAAAAGTGAGAGGTTAGAAGTATCAGACTGACTACAGTGATATGCAGGCGGTTTTGATCTATTATTTCCCAAAAGGAACAAAGGTTTTAAACATCCTAAAATCTAGAGTGAATTCAGTTGTACCCAAAGTATTTTGGTTGTTGCAACCTGCAGCTATCACAGTTTCTAACAAAATGCTGGAAAGCTCATTGAGCTTGCAACCCTGTAGAGACATGTCATGGAATAAACCTTACTGAAAACAATGAGACTTCCTTCTGAGTAGACATATATAGAATTTTTCCATTGTTAGTAACTTTTTAATAGCTGTGAATGTTCTTCCTCTTGTCCCCATCTCTTGTCTTCAGTTGCTGATAAGCTGCTTACAAAGAGGAGTATGAATAGGAATGTGTAAAATATTTTAATCCTTCTTTTTGTAGCTGCAATTCACTATCATAGGTTATTTAGCAGAGCTATTGCTGAAGAGGAGAGGTAGAAGTACCCTGTATAGGCATACTGCTTTGTCTAGCCAAATTGCAGTAGTGAGCTTATCTGGATATATAGTAAAAAGTTCAAGTATATACAATAATGTAGTTGCTCTGAAAAAAAAAATGGATAGGATATATTTGTTGAAGTGAATATTCAATATTAACTAGAGCTCTTATTTTTCAATTGCAATATTCCCATGAACAAGTGCAATTGAAACTGACAACTCCTGCTTCCAAGCAGTGCATTTAGGATCAGAGAGTATCCATTATTGTTTTCTTAATATCATGTTGGCTTGAACCTTTTCAAATATGGCAAATATTGAAATATACTTTGATTATAAGAAATTTCTACAAGAATTGCTAGATGGTAATGGCAAAAGAAATATTAAAAGTGCTATGCTGGATGAGACCAAAGGCTTACCTTGTGGGATCCCAGATATCTGGGAAGCCTGCAAGTTGGACAGGATGGCAACAGCCCTCTTTACTGTTCCCAACTATCTCCTGTTCAGAGGCATGCTACAGTACTTCTTATCTTGGAAATAGGGCTGATCCAGAGGCCATTGATAGCTACACCTACCATGAATTTGTCTGATGCCCTTTCAAAACTGTAAGTGAGTGACCAACAAACCATCTTGTGGTGACAAACTGTATAGCTCACCTTCTTGTGTAGAGATGTATTTACTTGGGTATTCGTTGAATTTTCTACCATTCATGACCCAGGTTCTTGTGTTTTTGAAGTGGATTAAACTGGAGCGGATTGGACTGTCTATGACAGTTAATAAACTTTATGTCTCCCAACCCTTTCCACTAAATATTGTAACTCTTCCTCATGATGTTGTTCAGTCCTTGGATCATTTTAGTTTCCCTTTTTTGCACTTTTTCTAGCCCAGAATCATCTTTTTGAGATGTGGCTTCCAGAAATAAACACATTTGAGGCCATACCATAGATATGTGTAAGAGTTTTGCAATACTGACAATTTTATTTTCAGCTTTTTCCATCATGATCTCCAACATGAAATTCGCCATTTTCACAACTGTCATACATTATGTTGACATTTTAATGGAACTACTAACCATAACACAAAGATCTATTTTCTGTTTGGTAGGAAGCAATTCAGAAGCCATCAGCATATATGTCAGTTTAGGATATGATCCTATTGACTTACCCTGATAGCATCTTTTTAAATAGTCCCCTCACTTTTGGAAAGTTTTTCTTTTACAGTAAGGTGTGATTGTGTTGGACTTTCTTGTTAATTTTTCACATGTGTTAAAATAATTTGATAGCGTTGTGGCAGTTGTTTCTCATTGGGTCAGCAACACTTGTCATAACATGTCCCAGGTATGATATGGGATTAAATCTAGGGTCACCTCCCCTCTAGTTGGTTCCCTAACCTACTATTGTAGAGTATGGTCCAAAACACACTGCAGAAATAAACCAGTTTGAGCCAGGGCTTTAACTGCCCTGGCTCAGTGCTAGGGAGTCCTGGGGATTGTAGTTTGTTTTGGCACCAGACCTCTCTGACAGAGAAGGCTAAATGTCTCACAAACATCACAGTTCCCAGAATTCCCCAGCATTGAGCCAGGGCTGTTAAAGCAGTCTCAAACTGGATTATTTCTGCAGTGTGTTTTGGACCTATATTAATTAAGCTCAAAGCCGCAGAAGGCAAGCTTACCTATGTATACTTGTTGCAAGCTTTCAGAGCTCCATGGGCTTCTCCATCAGGCAAGATGTTACAAACCAAACAGGAGTTTGTTTGTATTTGTTAAATGGCCAACACAGCTACCCCTGGATGTTAACAGTATGCATGTTTGTAATGAAACTACCAGGTCAGGTAACCTTTGCATAAGTAGAGAAAAACATTTTGAACTGTGTAGAGACCAATTGAATGATTCTTCCAAATGCCTCTAGGGATGATTTGTTTTTTCACCAGACTCTGCTTTTGTTAAGATTTCCACACTGGCCAAACTAGTAGTTTTGTCGGTTTGTTTTTTTTAAAACATAGTGGGAGTAGATGGTATGGTAGGCTTATTTGCTCTCTCCTTTACTCTCTCCTTTGCTGTTCATACTCAGGGCTTCTGGAGTCAGTTGCTGTTAGTTGTGATAGTTGTTGGAATGTACGGATTGGCTTCCATAGAATCAGCTAGAGTTAGCATCCTACTGTTTCCCAGCTTAAGCTTTGTTTGTTGCATTGTTTACTACAGACATGCTGCTGTGATGTGACATAAAATAAATAAAATTTATTATTAAAATTAAAATGTCTGTGTTTCTTCAGCTACCCAGCCTTAAGAAAAGGAGGGTTAGGCGGGGTACAGATCACCAGAAAGAGGCGCAGCAGCAACAAAGGAGCATTAAAAAGTGGCTCCTTTTGCGGTGCAGTTGCGCCGCTGCAAACCTACAAAGACATCCCGATGGCATCGCAGCTGTGCAGCACTGTTTGGACACTGTGCAGCTGTGATGTCATAGCTCTGCATGCCATGTGGGTGGTTCTGCGCAGCTGCGAGGCCCTCATCACGTGCTAGGGTTGCGGGGCGTGTGCATGCGCCGCCCCGAGGCAACCCTAGGACGTCATGGGTGCGCCGCAAAGGGCCCGTCTGTACAGAACCTTAGTTGGGTATAAAAAGCCTTTGTAACAAGGAGCTTCCTGTCAGAGGTTTGGTAACTGGTGTATGCCTGTATTAGTAGGCTTATCTTTTCTGATTGGTAGAAGGTTTTGTTTTTAGTTTTTTCAGAGTTGTCTTCTCTCTGATGGCTAATTTTATAGCTATGGTAAGAAACTGGTAAAATTTTGAAAAGTAGTGAAAATGCTAAACCCAAAATGTATCTTTTGAACATAAATAGACACCCTGGATATGGAAAAAGGAAAGGAGAAATTAATGTTTTACATAATAGTTGCAGCAAGAATGCTATTCGCCAAATATTGGAAATCTGAGCAATTACCAACGATAGAAGATTGGAGAATAAAGGTTATGGAATTCTAAGAACTAGATAAGTTGACCAGAAAAAACTCAGTGGATAAATTTTATAGAGAGTGGAAAGAATATATGTTAAAAGAAAAAAGAGATGTAGTGTTTGAGATCTGAACTTTTACCACAATAAGGGGTTGTTAAGCAGTAGGAAGATAAGTGGAAATAAATTAGGAATAGATGATTTAAAATGGAAAAGAACATACAAGATAGTTAAGGTAAGATTCTATGGAATAATAATATAGAAAAAAGATAAGAGCTAGTAGGTCAGGATAGGAAGGTATGGGAAGATTGGACTATGCCTAAGGAAATGTTATTGAAGAACGGGATGGGGATAGCAATATATAAAGTAGACTTAGAAATGGATGTAATAGATGATGAAGATTTATTGTATTTTAACTGTTTGTATGGTTTGAAGAGATAAATAAAATTTCTTTATAATAAAAAAAAGAATATCAAATTACATATGGAATTTCTCATGTTAGGACTGGTAGTCCATAGAGACATGTGCACACATGATTTCAATACAGTCTAACTGTTAGGATGTCAATGTGAGCTATTAGAGTTGCCATTCTTCAGAGTTCAGCTCTCTGCTAAGATTTTTTTGTTCTTGTCAGCTGCCTTTGAGTGAGGCCTGATTTGTGGCAACCCAGTAATAGAAATTAAATCTCTGATTGTGAAACAGTGGATTTGTCTTGTCAGTAATCATTAAGTACCTCTTCTCCCTACAAGTTCAGATCTAAAGACTGATGGGAAGGAGGGAGGAGGTGAAAAATTGACATCATGGTAGTGAGACAACTGCAAGTTGAGTGACATTTTCACACACACACACACACACACACACACACAGAGAGAGAGAGAGAGAGAGAGAGAGCAATCTTAATTGAGATCACTATCCTTGTACTGCACTTGGAATAATATTTCCCTGCCACCCACCTGATCAGACAATGGGTGGGACACACCAAGAGTGGTGCAAATACAGTACATTTAACTGCATGACCATGAATGATAAGGTACTATGCCATTCATGTCATGCCCCACTTCACACATAACAGCTGCTGAGTTATATTTTGAAAAGTGATTGACTTCTGTCAAACATACATTTTTTCATAATCAAATAAAATCAAAATCATCACCATCTTTAATCATATGAACAAACAGCAATGTAACTTAATGCAGTGAAAGACATGTTATTGCAGAGTAAATGAATACAACGGTCAGAAGATGTAGGTATTGTTTGCACATAACACAAACCTAATGTGAAGTGCCGAAAGAGGAAGAAGCCACTATGGCCTTCAGGCTCACTGTACCCCCCCCCCACACTAACAACTGTGAGGGAGACTTTTGAAAAGTTTATTTTCATTTTCTACCAAACCTGACTTGTGATTGCATATGAACTAAAGAACACATTTTGAAACAAATTGTACTGGTCAGTTTCTAAATAGCCTGATTTCAAAACATGGGCTAAAAATCTAGCTATTTAATCAGAGTTTGTTCTAAACGATGGTCCCTGATTTTTACATAAAAACTAACTATATGCTATGGAAAGTGATACTAAATTCTGCCAACATCCCGTGACGTAAGTGCAGGGGGTTTAGTCTGCACCAGGTGATACCCTAAGAGAGAGTGATACCACTGCTCCCCAAACATCTTCGTTTTGGCAGAAATGGGCTGTGGCATTTTCCTGCACCTCTTTAAAATAATGAAGAGATGGTGCGAGTGGAGAAAGGAGAGGCCTCAGTTTTTATAAAAATTAAAATAGAAATTTTAATTTAAACAATTTTTAATTTAAAAAATTAAAATTTTAAATTTAAATTTCTTTTAAAATTTTAATTTAAAACATCACATTTTACCAAAGCTTCACTTTAACCACTTGAAACTATGTACTGGTAAATACATTTAGGCTGTGCATATGATATTGTAATTTAAAGATACACTGGGCCCTTGGTATGCACTGGGCTTTGGTTCCAGGACCCCTCTGTGGATACCAAAATCTGCGGAAGTTCAAGTCCCATTAAATATGATGGGATTGTAAAATGGTATCCCTAATATAAAATAGCAAAATCAAGGTTTGCTTTTTGGAATTTTTTTTAAAATACTTTCAAGCCATGGATAATTGAATCCATGAATAAAAAATCAGTGGATATGGAGAGTCAGCTGTATAATTTTAGTTTTGCTAGTTGTTTTATGTCACTAGCAAAGTTGGACATAATTGGAATTCTGATTTATGAGTAACATTAGCACAAAAAATATTACTAAGGATTCTGCATGGTGTGCTATTGGGGGTCAGTGGGGTGGTGGTGTGACGCCATGAGTTGATGCACTGGATGACACCAACTCTAGTGATGCCACTGCCAATATATCGTCTTAGCAGTTCAGGAAAAAAGGGAAATGCACATCTGAGGCTCATGGCAGTTTGTTTAGTGACATCATGTTTCGCTAAAGCAGAATTAGGCAAACCAGTACCCTCCAGATGTTTTGAATGACAACTACTATAATTCTAGTCTGACTTTTGGCCATGTAGGTTGGGGCTGATGGAAGTTGTGGTTCAAATTATCTAGATGGGGGTTGTCCAAAAAATCTGCCACTTTCTGTACTAAACCATGGTTTAGTTGTCTATGTAAACCAGGCTGGGATGTAATTTTCAACAGTGGATAGTGGTGATGAAATATTTGGTTTAGGTATAAGATTATAACAAGCAGGTCCTTATTTATATTGTGGATGTAGGGTGTGGATTTTCCATGATTACATTGCTAAGAGATGTGCAGCCTAATCTTACCCCCATTTACTCAGGAATAAATTCTATTATGTTTAGCTAGAGATACTCCCTAGTGCAGCCTTAATTTACATCAGTCGTACTATTGTAGCATTGCCTCTCTAATAAGATATGAAATGCAGTCTTAGACCTTCAGATGGTTCTCGTTTTCTCTTTTGGCTAATAAAGCAAGCATTCATTTTCACTTTTCTTCCTACACAATTGAAATACGTTTCCATTTTTTTTTATCATAATTACTATTTGGAAGAAAAGTGAGAATCATAAACACTTTTGTACCATATATTGAGCAATTAATAACTCACTGTGTCAAAAACAAATTACTAAAGCATGGAGTTCCCCAAGAGACCATAACCAGGGATTACACACAGGTTTGGCAAGCATCAAGCTAGAGGCAAAGTCCATTACATGTCAAGCCAATCTGTAATCCCAGTTAATGCCATCTCTAGAGTCTTGGCAGATACACAGTGCTGGTGTGGCAAACCTTATTTCTATTTCTATTTAGAATTGTCCCAAACCATTTTGACTTTGTGCAAAACAACATCAACTGAACAAAAAATTATGTTAAAGGGCATGCCTTTGACAAGAGAGATATAAAACTGAGAAAATAAAACAGATCAAATACCAAGAAAGTGAAACAGCTGGAATTACCATTTCCTTTCTTTGAAGGAAATATTTGTTCATTTGTATAAAACAATTTTGGACAAATTTTTTCTCATTTTGTTTTGGAAAGCCTAACTTTGGTAGATACTACTAAAAAAAACAAATGAGGTGAGGTTTATACGGCTACTAGGCTTCAGATAAAACCCATAGTGTTAATGCTACAGAGAAGTCAAACTATCACATCCTGATAAGTTGCATAAGGAACTATCTGTACTTCTTTGCATACCCTGTGCATACTTTGCTGCAACATTCAATAGATTTGTAGATGGGCAAACTATGAAAAGCTTTGACACTCCCAAATATAACTCTTTGATATTTTGTTTTGCTCTTCATTCAGGACCAGTTTGCAATCTTGAGTGCTTGACTTCTCTGAGTGTATTGAGGTGTCTGTTGCATTGGTGTCAAACTATTAAGCATTCACACCAGTGTTTTGCTTCACATGATGAAAAAAGTACATACACAACCTCCTTCCTCTATTCTGTTAGCCTGCATCTCCATGGAGGATAGAGGAATCTGTGAAAGAGGTGTCACACACATTTTTAACTAGACTTCCATGGTAGCTAGTCTGTGCATTAATTTGGTTCATGCAACTGTCAAATACGCAGTATCTCTACTGGAAAAGTGACCTTTTAATTTTCATGTACATGGCTCCTATTAGCACTAATTGAGGGAAGGCATTATACCATAGCAAGGATAGATCTGGCGAGGGGAAAGGCATGTGCATTCCTGACTCTGCATAAATTCTGGGTTGTTGCTTTTTAAGGGAACATAATTGCTAATGCTGTTAGTCCATGTAATTATGGTTGGTAATTGGAATGTGTGTTTTTGACCTGTTCTAAAGATTCCCGTATTTCTACAGACTTCACTATGCTTGAATCAGGTTCTGTGTGCAGCCTAAGGTTGATAAATGTTATGAATGTATGTTAGTGTACTCTGTTTAGATGTTGCACTGAACAAAAGCAAGTATGTCAAGAATGCCATGCAGTGCAGATGAGTAGTTTCTGTTCTGTCCATCTGCCAATTGAATGTTGGTGCTGTTTTGATTTATTGTTTTTATCATTTTCTATGTACAGCTGAAAACAGGAAAATCTTGAATGAACAAGAAGTTGAAAAATGTCTTGTCACCCTTTTGGGAACAGATAATGATGGAACTAAAATCGCTGCTTCTCAAGCCATCTCAGCTATGTGTGAGAATTTAGCTAGCAAACAAACCATTGGAAATCTAGGTAAATAAGTTATGATGGAAATGGAATTCTGATGCAGAAAAAATATGTATCATTCTACAGTTTTGCCATGGCTACTTTGAAACTCCATATATACATTTTCCCCTTCTTTCTCCAAAGGAATTCCCCAGCTAGTTCAGTTGCTAAGCAGCGACAATGAAGAGGTAAAAGAAGCTGCTGCTACAGCTCTAGTTAATCTGACAACATCCCATCTTGGCAATGCAAGGTAAGAGCATAATAAATAAAGGATGGGTGAATGATTTAATCAAGACATATATTTTACTTTAATGCAATTCCAATGGAATTGCAATTCCATCGACTTCTTACTTTTGTTTTGCTTTATGTTTCATCCTTGTGCCATTTAATGAATCTGTTCTCATTAAGGTTTTACCATTTTAAAAATACTAATTTGTGAAGCTGGTATTGTGAAACTAGCTAGGTTTTTATAGGCAACGTGGAACCATATGTATTAGAACTAATATGCAGCAAAATGTAATATGCAAGCTTTATATCTGGGAAAACTTTAAAGACACGGGTAATAATAAATTCAGAAATTGCTTAAAACAGTTTACAGTTCTCAAAATTCATTATTTAGTCAATCTTCCCTTCTCTATAAATATTCTATTCAGAGTATTATGTGAATATTTAGGTGTGCTATTTTTAATTCTCTTTGAAAAAAACAGATTTAAATACCATGGGTTCAGTCCAATACAGGCACTGTATATACTCATGTATAAGTCTAGAAATTTTAGTAAAAAATTGATTCAAAAACCTTGCGTCAACTTATCCATGGGCCCTTGTAAGTACTGTACTTTTACTCTTATAAATAAAGAAACCATCCTTTGGTGAAAGGCAAGAGTGTAATCCATTCTGGAAGTACTGACCCCCACCCTCAACCATTCAGCCTTTAGGGTGAGCGCAGTTATGTCTGCTGGAATTTTGTAAGTTCTTTGCCATCTTTTTCCTTTGCTTTGTCCTTTACATCCTTTATTACATGATCCTAAATTTTACCCTCAACTTATATATGGGTCATATCAAAATCCACAATTTTGGTCCCCAAACCTGCCCTTGACTTTTACATGAGCTTGACTCATAGTCGAGTATATACGGTATGTTCTCCTAGTGAGCATAGGAAGGTGGCTAGATTGGGAAGTATACCATCCACTGAAGTGACTTGATATGATGCATGTACATCCCACTGTGAATATGTGGTGGAGGATGAGGGGATAAGGTTCTGTAAGAATGGGGAGCCCTTTTTATTTATTTATTTTTGTCCATTGTCACAATACCAGTTTTGAAACCCTTCTAAAGATGGGATATGGATTCCAGAAGCGAATGTGCTCAGAACCCAAAGTACTGTAAGTGGAATTACAGATATGACCCATACCATTATTATGTAACAAAAAGAAATACATTTATATCCAAACATTCTCCTTCCTCTACCTGCTTCAGAATCTCTTCCTGTAATACAACATGATATAATGCAATACTCGCAGGGAAGGAGTTGTTGTTGTTCTGTTCTGTCAAAGAATCTTGATGGCAATCCAGATAATTTTTGTTGAAGCTAGTGAGGAAGGCCATCACTGGGGCAGGAGTGTAAATCATGTGGATGTAATGGGACTGCGACCCCCAGAAATCCTCAGCATTGTTTATGCTGGCTAGGTCTGCTTGCAGTTGCAGTTCGAAAATTGCTGGAGGGCCATGTGATTCCAATCCTGTGCTACAATGTCTGTCATTGTCCAATGGCCTTATTGGTTTGAGGAATCTGGGAATTATAGCAACATTTCCAAGCTGTGTGCATTTCTGTGCCTCCTTGTTAAACTGAGTGTTATGGAACTAAGGGCTCATTCCCTCTGGCAGAATAACACGGGCTGTGATTCGGATCCTCTTCGTGGCTGTAACCGATGTCAAAAGATCCCTCATTTTCACTATAAAAGAGGATCTTTTTTTATGCCACCTCAATTGTTTTTCTTTTTTTCATCCTTATTTGTGCTGCTTCAAGCCGGTGATGGGAGAAGTTGGTGATGGAGCATAAGCCAGCAGGGAGAGAGAGCCAGGGCTGGGGACAGCGAGCAGGCACCAGGGAAGCCAAGCGGTGAAGCCAAGTGGGGAAGGAAGGAAGGCACTGGGGGAGGCAAGCGGTAAATGAAGGAAGGCACTGGGGAGGTAAGCGAGGAGGAAAGAAGACACTGGGGAGGCAAGTGGAGAAGGAAGGAGGGCATCGGGGAGGCAAGCGGGGAAGGAAGGAAGGCAGCGGGGGGACGGAGAAGGAGGATGAAGGGGAAGACAATTATATATATATATATATATATACACACACACATACAGTATATATAATTTTCTCTTGATTGATTTTGCAACTACTTGACTTACAAGTAGTTACAAAATCAAACAATCGCATATTCTATCAATCACATATTCTATCCGTATCGATATTGTATTGTGGTTTATTGCACTTAGTGCACTATAATAACATTTTATATACATGTGTGTGGCATTGTTGTATTACTATGTTTTGAGTATTTTGAAACAGCCCTCGGGCTATTCAATAAACTTGTTTATGTTTATACATATTCTATCAATTTAATTTTTTTTAAAAAAAACCACAAGTACACAGGCAGAAGCAAGGGGGGATAGTGGATCTGTCAAAACGTCACCCCTCTGCTATTTGTCCCTCCCCTCAGAAAGAATTGCTTCTGATCTGGCGTTCCCACTGTTAGGAATCATGTCAGAACAGATTCTTCTCAAAAGAACCTCAAAATAACTGCTACCAAAAAAACCTGGGCTTTTTGCGTTTGCTCCACTTTATTTCCCCTGGAATCGATCCAGTGAGGATCAGAATCGATTTCCAGTGGGAACTAGGGGCATATACCCCAAATCAGGATTTGGAGCTTATCGTAGTAGGAACCACCACTAAGTTGTCATTGTTCTGATTAGGTCTTGCAGAACCATTTAGCACCAGTTTCCCTCTTCTTTCCCCCTATTTATACATAATCACTGGTATGATATTCTGCAACTCTGCAGAAAGATTGGGAAAGTAGATTTCTGCTGCAAAGGCTGCAGATAAGTAGAATTCCGCTTTCTTGCTTAATTGTGCTTCAGAACCAGACTTTTCTGACTAGCATTTTATCTCACTATTGTATTGGTCCAGGGGTCGACAAACTACGTCCCACGGGTCGCATCCAGCCTGCCAAGGCCTTGGGACCGGCCCCTGCCTGGTCCTGCTGCCGCCCCCGCCACAGCTGGGTTGACCGCGCTGCGCGGCCTGGGGCGGAGGGGGCGGAAAGGGAGGCTGCGTGCTGCCCTCTCCGCCCTCCCCCCGCCCTCTGAGTGCAGCCCCGCGCTGCCGCCTCCTCGCGGAGGAGGAAGAGCAGGGCGCTGGGGCCTGGGGCAGAGAGAGGAAAGGGCAGGCCCCGCCCTCAGAGCACGGCCCCGCCTCCTCTGCCTCCTCCACCCCGCCCCCAGGGAAGAGAGGGGGAGGAGGAGCAGGAGGGGAGGGGGGAGGAGGAGGAGGAGGGAAAAGGAAGAAGAGGAGGGAACAGGAGGAGGAGGAGGAGGTGAGTGGCCAGAGAGGCCTCAAGGTTTTTTTTTGGGGGGGGGGGGTTAATGTTAACAAGTCTCCCTTGTTTTGACGATGATGATGATGACAATGATGATGATGATGACAATGATGATGATGATGATATGAGTCAGCTTGAGAGGCATGCAGGCACTGTTTCAGAAGCCGAGAGAGTGTGACTTTCCAAAGTGCCTTTTCTGTGTGTTTTTGGTTCTTTGATGGTGATATTGATATCAGCAAGCCTGCGGCATGGCCAATAAAAGTTGCTGTGATTTTTACAAACTCATGGGCAGTGAAGAAAAACCAAAATCCTTTGACCAAGTGCACACTTCTGAGAAGTACAGTTGGTGCAAGAAACCTGAGACCGAGGGCAAATCTATTTCTTGTGAAACCACCTGGACATGTTCAATATACATAGCCATGTTAAACCATGTTCAGTGTGAAACCCAAAGAGTTTGGTTCTGCAATAATCCTTTTATTAAATATACAAAAGATTGCCATGTTAAGTAAAGCCACGTGAAATGCCCAAATGTGCTTAGTGTGTGTTTTGGAATTGTGTGTTTGTGTGTGTGTGTGTGTGGGGGGGGTGTTTAGCCAGAAAGGGAAGTCCATTTCTGCCATCTGTGCCCTCATGCTTTCAAGATACAAGGGCTGGGAGGTGTGGTTGTTGTTGTGTGCCTTCAAGTCGTTTTCCCGACTTATTATGAAACGATCCTTTGCAAAGTTTTTTCAGAGGTGGTGGTGGTTTGTCATTGCCTTCCCTTGAGGCTGAGAGAGTGTGACTTGCCCCCCCCCTCCCCGGGCAAAGTTTGGGTTTGTTGCTGTGTGTGCCTTCCAAGTTGTTATGGCTTCTGTGGGGTTTTTCTGGGCAGTTTTCTTCAGAGGGGGTGGGGATGCCATTGCCATCCTCTGAGGCTGAGAGAGTGTGACATGCCCAAGGCAAAAAGAGAAGGAAAGAAGTAGTAGTTAATTTTTCAAACCCTTTCCTTCCCAATAAAGTCTTGTGTGCAGAAGAGGCAGGAGGAGGTTTGCTTTTGCAGAACTGCAAGGCTGCAGAAAAGAAAAAAGAAAAAACAGAGAGGTTGCATAACGACTGGTTTGGTTTTTACTCCAAAATATGATGTATGCAGTGTATGTAGGAATTATTTTTTATATTTTATTTATTTATTTAACTAAAAATTATTTAATTATTTATTTTTTGGCTTCGGCCCCTGAGTTGTCTGAGGAACAGCAACCCGGCCCCCGGCTCAAAAAGTTTCCCTACCCGTGTATTGGTCAGTCAATAGTTCATCAAAATTTATATGCAGAATTATTCCGCTTACTCTGTTGTTGGTGAACATTCATGTGTTTAAACATGCCGCCTTGGGTCCCACTTTGGGAGAAAGATGGGACAAAAGTAAATAGAGAAATAAATAATAAACAGGAAAAGTCATAAAACCTGTTCTATACATACAAACTCACATATGTGCATACACAGACATTTTTCTCCTCCATTTATTTCAGTCTGCATCTAGTTTATAAAAGCTGTGTTCAGTTAGTCAGAAAAAAACCCATATGTGACTTACATGAGCAGTCACAAATGAACATGGCATTTCAAATCTTAAAGGACTTCAAGCAATGAAATTTGCAAAATGTTTCTATGAGAGTTTTAAATAATGAATAAAATAAAATGATTGACTCACAGATATTCCATGAAGAGAGAGAAACATAATTTGTCAGAAATATTTTATGTCACAAATTATTCACTTGGCTCTAGCATGCAATGGCATGAATTTAACATTACCAGAACAAGCATCATTTATCATGTGAAGATAGTATTCTACCTACTGTTCTCTTCTGTGAAAAAATGCAGTAGATATTGACTATGATTCTCCTTTCTTGTTACTCCTCAGTTAATGTCAATTGTACCTAGGCTCGCACGTAGAGAACTAGCTATTGGCCTCTGGGGTCCAACCCTGCTAGAATTGCTTTGCTCCACTCTCAAGCTAGAAAATGATTGCAGAGTTGATTGGTACAAACCTTTGAGGATTTTCCTGTAAAAGCTATTCTTGAGCAGAAAGGTGGTGTAGTTTCTGTCTCTCCTTTTCAGGATCCAGTTCAAGAAAATGATATATTCAATGCTGTTTTTGGTTATCCATAGTTGCTAGAGTATTAAGGACATGTCACCTTTTAATCTAGAAGGTTTTATTTCTTCTGGTGTAGTGAACCCTCAGTGTAAGTGTAGGGGAATTTAGCTTGAAGCCATTTTTGTCTTTTTGGACAGGTGTCAGCCCTGAGATTGTTTTCCTCCCTGAATTTGTGTCATGTTTTATTTATATGTTTAAGGGTACTGAATATGCTGTTTTATGCATCCTTCAGATGCCCCAGATTTTATTTTTTACAGTGGTACATGTTTTGAAAACAGAAATTTATGTTTCAACAATTCCGCAGTGGACCTGTGCAGCTCCTACATGCCTAGCGCAAAGTACTGTTTTGGTCTAAGTAACCCATCTTGGCTAGCCATATGTTAACTAAAATAGTAGTTCTGAACTCCCAGGGAGGCAATGCAGTTACTTGTGCAAAATCTAAGGGTGCCTCTCCATGTGTTTACTAATTCATTCCCTATCTATTGAATTAGGCAGTAATCAAAACTATACCAAGAGTTTAAGTCTAGATTCCAATTACGGACATTTTATTTCGATATAGTTTGGTATTTAATTTACAGTATGACTGCCATCTATTGGTCCTATCCTTTTTTGTTCATCCCATATTTTATTGAGGTTGAGTCATATGTTAATTTTTATTAATACAAAATAAATGTAGCATACCAGCTGTTAAAATGTAAAATGAAGTAGGTTGCTGCTTTATTAATGCTAGTTATATTTTAACAATCACCCAAGCCTTGCTAGGATAAACAGCTACTGTGCAATGAAGATTAGAGTAACATTATATTGGATTTTAATTATCTTTAAATATTATTATTGGTAGCAAGTTACTACAGAACATTTTTCAGTACACAAAGGTTACCGGAAGAGATGAGTTTTGATAATTTGTCATTTATGTTTTTTAATTGTCTTTATCAAGCAGGAAATATTTAGGGGGCAGGAACATTGACCACTACATAGTTTCTAACAGTGATTAGTATTTGTATTAATTAGAAATATAATAGTTTACAGACTGTCATAACCAAAAAGTTGTTACATACAAACAACTGACAGTATATGTTTATGTAAGCATACTTGCTTTTATTCAGAAATATTTATGTTACCACAGAAACAATACTTTTTAATATACATCTATGTCTTTTCTGTCATCCTCTGGCCTGAGAGGGAGTGATCAGGCAGGCCCAGCTCCACCAGGGCTAGCCGGAAGGAAGAGACTCCCCCCTCCTTAACTGTCATCTTCCGGCCTGAGAGGAAGTGATCAGGCAGGCCCAGCTCCACCAGGGATAGCCTGAAGAAAGAAGTTCCTCCCTCCTTAACTGTCATCTTCCGGCCTGAGAGGGAGTGATCAGGCAGACCCAGCTCCATCAGGGCTAGCCTGAAGAAAGCGGCTCCTCCCTCCTTAACTGTTATCTTCTGGCCTCCTATTCCCCTCCAGCTGACTGTGACTGTGTGGGGGAGAGGCTTGCATACCCTAATGAAGTTGTGAGCTATGCTGGCAGTGGTATAATAGCCACCGGTAGGGCCTCCCATGCCAGACAGGTCACAACCGAAGGGTCTGACCAAGAGTGCCAAAGGGCAGGATGGGCTCTCTAGCCTTATGGCAACCATCCTAGGAGAAGGAAAACTCTAATCCCAAACCCGGGCAGATGGTGCTCGTCTAACCCTGTAAGGTCAACCATCTAAGAGAAGGAAACTCTAATCAAACCTACGACCCAAGGACCTCGCTGCCACCGTCCATGCTTGTTAAGGCCTCAGCAGACGAACCTCTGGTTTAAAGGGTGAGGCCAGTTCTGTGCACACTGCGCTCCACCAGAAAAACCCATTGCACAGGCTCGAAGGATACATCCATCGTCATCAACATGTTTGTAGAAAGCATGGATGAGTCCTTCCTGAATCTTCGTTCGCGAAGTAAAGCCAAGTATGTCTTTTCAGTGTGATGAAGTTCTAGTTGTACTGGAATAAATTAATTATATTTGTATTTAGAAGATTTGGTATCCTGTGGCTGGTGGCTAACACAGTTAATAAAGTGAATTATTGCAGCTTTCATTATGTCTATATCTCTAATTTAGACATACTGAATTTAGATTTGGAGGAAGGAGTTGTGAAAATTGAAGAAAGGAACACCTACAGCTTAAGATATACAGATGACACCATACTTGTAGCAGAAAATGGCAGACTTGGAACAACTATTGAGGAAAGTCATGGAAGAAAGTGCAAAAACTGGGTAGCAGATGATTTACCTAACTTTAAAGTGAATGATGAAGGCATCAAATGATCCTGTATACCTTGTCTCAATCCTTCATCAAAATAGAGAAGAGACTGTAGTCAAGAAGAAGACTCAGACTTGGAAGGGCAGCTATGAAGAAAATAGATAAGATCCACAAGTATAAAAATATTCAATAACAAAACCAGAATCATTCTGGTATTTCTGATTTCTATGTATGGTTGTGAAAGCTGGAGAGGAGGGAACGCTGACAAAAAGTGAATCAACACATTTGTCACGTATTAAAGGAGAGTTATATGAATACCATGGACTACTACTAAAAAAACAAAAATGAATGAGTCCTAGAGTAAACCAGTCCTGAACTCTTTCTAGAAGCCAAGACTGCTAAACTGAGGCCATTATACTTTGCACGTACTATAAGATGACGTGACTCATTGGAAAAGACAATATTGTTTGGTAACATGGAAGGTAGTAGGAAAAGAGGAAGATCTCATTACAAGTGAATATAATCAATCAAGGAACCCATGCCCCTGAGTTTGCAAGACTTTAGCAGGGCTGTTAATAACAGATGGTCTTGGTGGTCTCATTCTTAGACTTGGCATAAGTCAAAACCAACTTGGTGGCAGTTATGCAATAATAGCATCTCACATTTGTGAGAAGTGACCTTGATTTTCAAGTTTTAAAATGGCAGTCTTGATATTGGAAAACATTATTAGAAAAATAATTCAAAGCTGATTTCAACTAAACGTTAGTACTAAGGAGAGCTCAGTCAGGTTGAGTGGAACAGAGTGTTTAAATGTCTTACTGTAAATACAGTGGAAAGGAGGTGCAATGAAAAGTTCAATGCCAGTATTGCTTAGTGATGCTGATCTAACAGTGACACTCTCCAAATGCACCAGCTGAAATTTCCACATCACCAAAACATCTTGGGGATTTCCAACTGCTTACACTGGCTACACAACCGCCATTAGTACGTATAGGATATCGTACTAGGGTTAGGAAGGGGCGGTGCTTCCGCACCCCTAACCCTAGTACGTATCCTATACGTACAAGATGGCGGCGCCCCTTCTACATGGGGCCGCCATCTTTACGTACTGGACGCACAGTGTCCAGACGTGTCGCGGCGCCTATGACGTCGCGTCCGCGCCAGGCCCTTCGCGACATCAGAGATGCGCCGAGAAAAAGCTCCGAAATGGAGCTTCTTTTTTGCTCCGCGCGGGAGTCGCGCGTTTGGCTGTGCGGCTCCGCACGGAGCAAATGGCGGCGGCGGGGGAGTGCCGCAAAGCGGGGTTTGTACCCCGCCACTGTATTAGAAGAACAAAGATTTTTTATTTATTTAGAGTATTTTTGTATCACAGTCCACATGAGCTCTCAAGTGATGAATAATGCAAATATTTTTTAATGTTAAAATACTCATTAAAGCCTCCTGAAAACTTTCTTTAAAAAATCTTAAAATCCAATTTTAAAACACTTAAAGCATTTTCAAACATTAAATGCATGCAGAATAGCCTGTTTGGGCTGCTTTTCAGAAGCTTAAAAGAGATGGAGCCAACCTAACTTTCTTGGGTATGGAGTTTCACAGTAGGGGTACTGCTACAGAGAAAGAAAGCCCTATTACATGTATCCAGCCAGCATGGCATAGTGGTGTAAGCATTGGACTACAAGTCTGGAAACCCTGCTCAGCCATGGAAACCCACTGGGTGACTTTGGTCAAATCATATTCTCTTAACCTCAGAGAAAGGCAAAGGCCAACATTCTTCTGAACAAATCATTCCATATATTGGAAACAACTTGAAGGCACATAGCAAACAAAGGATAAGAATAGCATCTTGTTTGTTGAAAACATCAGAACTGAATTAATGCTGTTAGACAGAGTTTTAGAAGTAGCACATAACCATCTCTATCCAAGAATATTTATGTAAATAGTTTGACTTATTTGTTAAGTTTATGTTGAAAATTTGAGTACTCCACTGAATTGTATTTCTAAAGTAGTTTCACGATCATGATAATAAATTTATATTGAGGTTTACATTTATAATAGTACACTTTTATGTCTCACTAAATCCTTTTTTTAAAAAAAAGATGATTTAATATTGTTTGACAGAGTGGAATATAATAGGTTTTCCCCCACTCGTTGAATAATAGTTCTGTTTTTGAATTTTGGAATAAAAGAGCTAGTCTTTGTTGTGATACATTATGTCTCAATACTGACCCCTAGTGACATTGTGAATAATTTACCATAAAATGTATGAGAATGTGAGTGGCAAGAGAGCCATTGTGGTGTAGTGGTTTCAGCCTTGGAAGAAGACACTGGAAGACCAGGGTTTGAATCCCTGCATAACTGTGGAAGCCCATTGGGTGACCTTGGACAAGTCACACACAGTCAGCCTCAGCGGGGCAAGGGCAAACCCTATCTAAACAAACTCTGCCAAGAAAACCACATGATAGAATTGCCTTGGGATCACTATACGTCAGAACAACAACAAACTAGTAGCAGCATACCTTTGTAGAAGAGGCTTCCATATTAGACAACTGTCTTATGATGATGAGCATAGAATACTCTGGTTACTTTTGTGGATTATGCTCTGAAGCTTGGGAGGATAGAAATGACTGTGTTTATATTTCATTATAGCAAGAAGGAAAACACCTTTCTAAGCTTCTGGAAGGTCTACTGTTCTACGCGGATTATTTATGATTACATCCTGCTGATAAGAAGTTTCAGTATCAGTTAACCAGATTATACATCCAGAACTGAAATATAGACTAGAGCGTGTCTGTTTAGAACACTTCTTCTTATAGCTTCTTCTCAGGCATGAATAAAGTATTAATTGTCAGTTATTCATGATAGTGACAATGTATGCAGTTTTGTCCTTGCCCACAAGATTAATGAGAAATTCTTGTAGGGTGTATGTATCATAAATGTACAGTAACATGGTAACACAGTGCAATATACATGATTCAGATAGCCAAAATGTTTTGTATCAAAACACAAAAAAACCATCATGGCTTAATATGAACAGAAAATTATTTTCTAAAATTTCTGTGTCATCTCAAAAGCCGTTCTGAAAGTAAACATACAAAAATAAATGATCCACTTTTGTAATAACATGTTTTCATATTCACTGGATCCCATTTGAGAGAAAGGTGGGATATAAATGATAATGATGATGGTGATGAGACAAAAGCAAGGGATGTGGAGGGAGGGGGAAAAGACCATATGCATCCTGAAGTGTAAAGATATATAACTGAATAGTAAAGTTAGGATTGTCCATGCCACTGTATTTCCCATTTCTGTGTATGGTTGTAAGAGTTGGACAGTGTAGAAAGCTGATAGGAAGAAAATTAACTTATTTGAAAGGAGGTGCTGGAGAAGAATTTATGGATACCGTGGACTGCTAAAAAGAACAATAAATGGGTCCTAGAGCAAATAAAGATGAACTCTCTCTAGAAGCCAAGATGGGTAAACTGAGATTGTCATACTTGGCCATATCATGAGAAGATATGGCTTACTAAACAAGGCAATAATGCTTCATCAGTCACCCCATACTAAGAAAGAAGCACCAAATTTAGTTGCACACAAACAAAAAATGTTCTGCTCCTTACTTACACCCTGTATCTGGACTCTTACCTACTACACAATTAGAGTGCTTTGATTCCAGTCATTGCCATGGCAACATCCTTTGGAATCCTGGGATTTGTAGTTTAGGGAATGTTTTTAAGAATTCTGAGTCAGAGAGCTCTAGTTACAAATTACAACCAAATTACAAACCCCAAGGTTCCATAGGAAGCATCCATGGCAGTTAAAAATGGAATCACAGTGCTATAACTATGTGACCTGAAAGGGATCTCAGTGGTGGTTTCTCCATAGGAGTTATTAGTTCTTGTCTACTGTAAAGAAAAGATTCATTTATATATGTGTCTTAGTTCAGTTTGCTTAGTTCACTTCCTTGAAGATAGGCTCCATTGTGCCCAATTGAGACGTTTTGAATAAAAATGCATTCGGTTGCAAGATTGCAAACCTAATTATATTTATTAGGGAGTAACTTTATTTCATACACAGGAACCCAGTTCTAAGTAAATACACAGGATGCTGTTGCGCCATGGTATAAATAGGAAAGCACATTGAAAATGGAGATTTCCATCTGTATATTTCCTGTGCTAACACCCCTGCCAAGTTTTGTTTAACAAACAGATGAGCCTAGTATAAAATGACTATGAAATGATAGTCAGTTGAGCATAAGCCTTATGTTGTTTATAGAAATAATATTATGAAGGCATATAAAAGGAAGCATTCAATTTTTCAGAGTATGGTACTGTTAGATAAATTCAAAGTAAAGAAGGGGTAGCATTAGAATTCCATCTACTGCCTATAAGAGAATCTAGGTGACAGTCATACATGTATAAGATTTGGAGGAAAAGGCACATTATTGTTTTGAGGAAGCAAACCTCTCATTTATCCAAAGAAGGCAGGGAGATTATTGTTGTGGCTTTCCCCACCATCATCAGTAGATAATATAGGAAATGTGTTATCATGTAAATGACTCATAACTTGGAGAATAGAATAACATTTCCTATTCTGCTTGGTATAAAAACTTACTTGAGGAGGATAATGCTTTATAATTAAACCATTTTAAAGAGATCATGACAGAAAGACACACTATTTTATTTCTTCCACTGGCATTTCCAAAAGCCAGTCTTTTGTCTGTAAGACAAGTGTCAAGCTATTATTAAATTCCAGCTTTCTCCAGAGAAGGAACAGGTCTTATTTTCCTTTATCTGTTCCTTTGCTTGATTGACTTAGCTTTACTAAAATGGGGGGGGGGGGGAGCTATAACACCATGAAGAAAGAATCAAAACATCTTTTATCTGAAACAAAGAACCATTTAAAAGCTAGGTAACTTTTTAAAAATTTCTTTCTTCCACATTTTAATTTTACAACTGTTCCCATCTTTAAATACGGTTGCAAGATGTTATGCTGCCCAACGCGTAACAGAGAAGCCAACACTCTGATACAGCACATGGTTTGCATCCAGAGCATTCTGCCTTTAAAATTCTGGTATGACTGGGATTTCAAGAGTGGACCAATGAGCTGACTCAGTATAAGGGAGCATCCTTGTTTATACTGCTTTCAATAGAACCTATTCTCAGGGAAGTGTGCATAGGATTTCAAAGGTCGCTATCAGCTGCTCATTTGGATAAACTGTATGCATGTAGTTCTCTTTGAATATCACTCATGAAAAAAAAAAATCACTGCCACCATGGCTTTTACTTTCACTTTGGGTTGCTCTGGCTCTGGATTTCCCATATCAGACAAGATGTTGAAGGAAATGGTCTCTAAAGTACTGTATTATCCAATTCTATGACTTTATGAAATCATAAGATATTTTCCTCTGTAGAAAACTGATGTGGATGACTTATGCCTTATCCTAAATTCATATGAGGAAAACTGGTTTTATTATCCTATCAGAGCCAAGAAAGAGTTTTAAAAGGAGTTTTTAAAACCTTTTTATACTAGATTTTTACTCTAAAAAGTGTTAAAACTTATTTAATTAAGTAATGCTGAAAATGGGATGTTTATTTCAATCACATTGATTCTGTTTTGGTGTTTATATTTTTATTACATTGCTGCAATAAAAACCTTTGAAGAATGAGGGTGTAAAGTCGCGTCCATGATTTCACACTTTATCTTGTTCTTTCCCTTTGGATTTGGGAGTCAAGAAAACAGATGGATGAATTTTAGAAAAAAATAATTTCTTGCTTGACTACTCACCAGTAGAGAACAAGTATGGGTTTTTTAGAAGTACACACATACAAGAATGGCACAGGAAACAACCAACCAAACATCTTTTATATAGAAATAAATATTAATAGGTTACACCCACCTGATCCCCAATGCCATCTCGTGGCACCAATACATCACAAGAACAATTCCCAGACCTTTTGAAGAAACAAGAGACAGATCAAGAGGTAGAGAGCTCTTTAAATTCTTGAATTGCACTGATTTTTCTGATGTCTAAATATCTCCAGGTCTCTGGCCCCCTCTCCTACACCCTCTTATTTTGGTTGCTTCATTCTTTCCTCTCTCTCAAGTTCTTCGTGTTTTACTTCTTTTTTTTCTATCTGATCACTGTTTTGCCTTTTTCTTCGTCTGTGTCTCTTTCCCACTCCTTCATGTAGCTGTGGTCTCATGTGATTCTTTGTGCTGCTCCTGTATCTTTCCGATCTCTTCCCTTTCTCTCATCTTGTCCATTCTTCCTCACACCATCCCAATTTTCTGCATAGACCAGGCTTCCTTTCCCTTCTGCTCCTCTACACCACTAGGCAGTGGACCACAGCTCCCACATTGTGCATCTCTGTCAAAAAACAACAACAAACCCTGCCTGTTTTGCCCATTGTGCTGCCTCTCGCTGATATTCCTGCTACTTGCCATGGAATAGAAAACTCTGGTGAGAATGGCAAAATGTGGTGGTGGGGAACAGCATATCAAAATAAAATAGTAATGTCTGTATCATTCCCTGATGAAATACCTTAACAAAAAATGGTGTTTTATGTTGTGGCTTACATCCTCCTTGCCCCAATGTAATTTGACAGAATTAATATTGGCACATTTTTCCAGTCTCTGAGTTCTATATTGCTGACAAGTGACTTGGACAAGTGTGGTATACACATGCTTTTTTACATGCTCAGCAACAGTTCGACACCCCCTATGAATCACTGGAATTTGGGGCATGTAGAAATAAATACAGGTATTATAATTACAATCCCACTGTTGTTACACAGGTAGTTTTTAATTTATTATTTTGTTTTATTTAGAAAAATTGCTTGTGCATAATAAGGCTGAGCAAAAATCCCAATCTCCAGATTCTCCACCTCACTGTAAAATGGTGAGTTTACTGGTGGTGCTGAATATTTTTCAGGGTATTTTCTGACAGTCCAAAAAAATTCAGGGGGAAAGCTTTTGAGGAAATGTAATACTGAATGTGATTATATTTCCCAGTTTATGTTAGGGAGTGAAAGAAATGTGGGTTAAGAGAAGAAGGCCAAAAGAAGAAGAACAGTATAAGCTAATTGTTTCCTTTAATATTATCCCACACCAAGTTTCTCATTCAAGCCACAGGTGGCAAATTGGGAGTATTTTTGAGAATATTCCCCCAGAAGCCCTAAATTCTCCATCTGTTTTGAGAAAATGGCTTCCCATTGAAAATAGTTTTGGTGGCAGGGAAGCTTTCCTTGGGATTGCAGTAATGTAAACTTCTCCTCCCTGATCTTGAGTCTGATGGAGCTTTCCTGCCTTAAGACCACAGTAATGAGCACACCTAGCTGGATCTAATCAGAGTTGCTTCAAGCAAGAAACAGGCAGCATATGGCCCTTCAGATGTTGTTGGGCTGCAAGTCCCACCAACTCTGGCTTTTCTGTCTAGGATTGATAGGAGTTGCAGTCTGGCAACATCTGAGGATCCTTAAGATGCCCAACATTGTTCTAAGTGGACTTGTATATGCATTTTTGGAAAGGCTGCAGTTCTGTGCCGCCTTTGCTTAGGAGTTAGCTCTTTTAAATTCAGTGGGACTTCTTATGTTAACATCTGACGCAGGGATGGGCAAGTTGTGGTCTGCCAATGTCCCATGGTTTCCTCTTTGTTGGCTGTTACGCTAGCAATGGCTGATGGAAGCTGCAGTCAAACAACATTTGCAGGTCTGCAGGTTGCCAACCTCTGGGATGGTGATGTGAATATTTCTGTCTAAAGCGTTTAATAGAGCATTTTCAATTAACCACTTCAACTGATTTGTACAGTACTAGTGATTTATGAGCATGCATGCATTTGAAGTTCCTTGCTTTCCTGCAGTAACATTAACACAGATTTAGTGCTGTCCTCATTTTATCCATTTTCCTAGTGCTGTTGCTGATGCTGATGGCATTGAACCTCTAATTAACATTCTGAGCTCAAGAAGAGATGGGGCTGTCGCTAGCGCTGCTACGGTTCTCACAAACCTGGCCATACAAGAGCCACTGCGTCTCAACATCCAGAGCCATGGTATAATGAGTGCACTTGTTGAACCGCTAAATTCCAACAACAGCACTGTGCAGAGTAGAGCAGCTCTTGTTGTTGCAGCTGTCTGTTGTGATGCTGAGGCCAGAGCTGAGGTGAGCCATATGCATGGTGTAGTGGTTTGAGTGTTGGACTATGACTCTGTAGACCAGGGTTTGAATCCTTGCTTGGCCATGGAAACACATTGGGTGCCTCGGACATGTCACACACTCTCCACCACAGAAGAAGGCACAGACAAATCCCCTCTGAACAAAGCTTGTAAAAAAAAGCCCATGATAGGTTTTCCTTAGTGTTGCTGCCCCTCTTCAGAACTCTTCTTACTACTCAGTCACAGAAAGAAGTTGAATAGGCAGCAGTATCATCCACAAGATGCTCTGGGGCTGAGCAGTGGATCTCCTGTCAAGGAATGGGCCTTAGTACATATGGATGATACCAACTACTGACATCAGCTCTGAATAGGTCTATGCAAATAAGCATCCCTGCCTGACATTCTGTTTACTGTACAAGTAATTATTGTGTTACTTTTTGCATCATTTCCCTTTCTTTTATCAGTAAAGACATTTTTGAGTAATCACAAATGCAGATAGAACCCAGACTCCAGCCTTGGTAGTATATGAAGCATTTAGTAACAATACTGTACAGCCTTTGATGATGGAATATATATAGCCTCTGCTTCTCGTGTGTCGTCTATCTTTTCCTCTCAATAAATATTGTATTTTTAGTTAAGGAACTCTGGTGGTCTTGATCCGCTTGTTAAACTTCTACATTCTAAGCATGATGAAGTCCGAAGAAATGCCTGTTGGGCTGTTATGGTGTGTGCCAGTGATGAACTAACAGCAGCTGAAATGACCAGGCTGGGGTAAGCTAACCAAGCCTCTGATAGCTTCTCTCTTATGTGTGGATGAAACTAATTTTGCCTGCATTCCAATTTGCACTCAGAGAATGAGCTTTCTGTTAACATTTATTATATAGAGATTTTTGTTGTTTAAATAGTGTTTAAGAGAAATTATTTTACAGATTTAAATTAGGAAATAGCACTGTTGTAGTTATTGCAGCGTACTCTTTCACCACTGTTGCTATTATGCAGTGGCTTTAATATATATAATGACAAGAGAAGACTGAAGGACTTCTTAATTTAAGCCAAACCTTTTATGAAAGGGTTTGAACCTGGAAGATGAAGGTTTTTTTAATGAACTGGAAAGACTTTTTTTTAAAATATTTTGTTTTTCTTCTTTGTTTGGAACAGTGCCTTAGACATTCTTGAAGAAATTAACCTGTCCATAGGGCGGAAAAATAACTTCAGTGAAGCAGCTTTGGACAAAATACTTGATCACAATCTTTCCCAGAAATATAGTCAAATGGGCTATTTATCATGCAATAACATCATTTCAGATGGATTCTATGATTATGGACAGGTAAAACAATTTTGCTATCTGTCAGAAATCTTTGGAGGTCTCTTCTTGCCTATGTGCTCATCTAAACCCTGAAAATTGGCCAGAAAGTTAATGGTGAGATAAGACTTCCCATTTATTAAACAATCTATTGCATTCTTCCACTGATAAGATTTAATGATAAGGTATAATTCAATCTTATAGGAGTGAGCTTAGGAGAACTTTGTGCATGCCCTCTCCTCTCCCTCCCTCTCCTCTTTTGGTGTACAAGAAAAAGACACTTTTGTTTTTGTTTTGGTAGTAAAAGTACTGTATATAGTTACCTATAAGTAAAAAAATTATACTACAAAAGTGACCCAAAAAACCTGGGTCAATTTATAGATGAGTCAATACTGTAGCAGGATGAGGGAGCATTCACTTCCCAAGTCTCTTCCCAGCCCGGTTGCCTCCAGAGGAAACAGCTAGCTAGGAAGACACCAGAAGAGCAAGCGTTCCCTCCCCAAGTCTCTTCCCAGCCTGGTTGCCTCCAGAGGGGGACAGCCAGGCTGGGAAGACACAGGAGGTGCAAATGCTCCCTTCCCAAGCTTCTTCCCAGCCCAGTTGCCTCCGGAGGGGGCAGCCAGGCTAGGAAGATGCAGGAGGAGGGAGCGTTTGCTGCCCAAACCTCTTCCTAGCCCCATTACATGCCCCTAAATTTTACCCTTGACTTATCCATGGGTCATATCAAAATCCATAATTTTGTCCCCAAAATCTGCCCTCGACTTATACACGAAGTTGGCCTGTACACGAGTATATATGTTAACCTCAGTTTAGTATTTACCTTGACAAACCGTGATTATTCTGCACTATGGTTTACTGTAACAAGTCACCTTAAAACCTTAGTCTGTGAAGCTGGCTTGTTTCAGTGGCCTTTTGTTGGTTTGTTTTTGTCCTGCTTTTCTAGAAATAATACTAAAACAGTTAGTACTACTAAAAACAAATATTAAACAACGAAATGATTTGTCATCACTAAAATCAAATTAATTTTTAAATTTTAGTTTATTTAATTTTAAATTTTATTTAAAATCTATAAACACCAACATATTTTCAAAGGCCAGTTCAAAGAGATATGGCTTCACAAGAGCGTGAACTAATTACAGCTCTGAGAAGAATGCATTCTATTGTCTATAGTTATGATTAATCTCAGTTTAATCTAAAACTAAACCGATTAACTGAAAATGGAAGCAAACTGTGCATAATCAGAAACATACAAAGTAAATAAATTGAGGATTGTACACACGTTTATCTCTCTTTCTTGCAATGGTACACAATAATTATTTAACTTTTTCACTGTCACTCCTTTAAGGAGTGTCAATTTATTTCACTTTAATAAGACACTTTACATCTTTGGTTTTAAACTGCTCTTCTTCTGAGGTGCCTCTGACATTTGTGTGTGTCTGTGTGTGCGTGCAGATGCAAAGGATCAGATAAACAGTTTTTGGAAGAGATAATGAGGTTGAGAATTAAGAGCTAATCATTAGAAGCAATCTAGGATACCTCTTTGGAGACTGGTTATGGAATGACAGAGCTTCTATTTGGTAGAAGGGCATGCACCTATTTATACTCTTGCTTTACATTGGTAAATAAACCAAATATTATAAAGTCCCTGACAGTCTCCAGAGCTCTTTCCCCAAAGCAAGCCAACTGTCAGTAATATTGCTCCTGGATCTCCTCATCGCTTGGGGAAGCGGAGAGCACACAACCCTATTAACTACCATTTATATCTTTCCCATAGGCTCAAATTGCTTATAAAGTTCAGGCAATGTAATCCATGCTGTCAGTAAAGAGATATTACTCATTAGCTATTTTCAAACTGCCAATGAGTCTTAGAGTACATTAAGAACACTGTACTTTTGGCAGGGAAATATCTGATTTGTTTTATCTTTTCTGTTTGTTTGTTTGTTTGTTTTTTGCAGTTTTTGTTGTAATCTAGCATACAGGTATATGCTATTGATATTTTCTTTATTTTTAAAGGGGAAAAAAACTTAAAATCATAGTCTTTCTCTCCCCCCCCCCAGTTTTTCCTTGCCTTATAACTACTAAATAGAAACATACCAACATGTTTGTCTTTTCCCTCAAACAGAATAGTGGATTTATCATTATGCATCTATAAAAATGTATGTTGTAATTTTTATTAATGCAACCTAAAATCGTTTGAAGGGAGTGCTTGTTTTAGAGTGGTGTGTCAAAAAAGCAAAATCTTTCAGCACAGTAACAACATTAAGTGCATGTGTGTGTACACTCACACCCTTCCTTTTTTATTCATAATTTGATGCTGATTTCTCACATAGAGGAAGAATTCATGTGTAACATTAAACCACAATTTAGTGCTATGTGAATAAGTAGGAAGGAGCCCATGTGAAACCCCTCCTCCAAGAAGAGGAATGGACCAGAATTCATCTTTACTGTAGCACCATGGTGAGAATTATGTGACCCTCAAAATATCACTAAACTGCAACTTCCAGCTTTCTTTGCCATTGATTATGCTGGTTAGAGCTGGTGGAAGCTGTAGTTTAACAAGCGCTGGAAAGCTGTCCTTTAGCAGATTTCTGAATTGTTATCTGTGAATGAGCAATTGTAATTTAAAAGAAACTCTGGCTAATTGTTAAATAAGCCAACAAAAAACCTTAGGTTGTTCTTTCACCTTATTTAAAGAGCCATTTATTTTAAACCAAAATTCCTGGTTCATAACAACAAGCCAGAAATCTGCCAAAGTAAAAGTAAATTCTGGTTTATTGTTTCTTTTGGCTGCATATGTGAGAAGCACTTCATGTGGATTCATTCCTCCTCATGTATCTAGCACTAATTTATGGTTTGGCATTATGTGTAAATCCTACCAGTGACCTTCTGTGAGCTTGCCTAAAGTGGTAGGTGATTCTGTCATGGTCTTCATTCTTTCTAGGTAAAACCTGGTGTGAAACTGTTGTCATTGGAGGAACTCAGTGGTCAAGAGCTTAATGATCACCGTGCTATAATCTTAGTAAACGCTAAATTACCAGAACCGTGAGTCCACATTACCCTGATTTGGATTGTGTGTTGCATTTGCTGAAGATTATTTTACAAATGGGACCTATAACAAAATGCTGTACTGCAGAGTGCTCTTGTTTGGGTTCCCAGCCATCTGTGCCCTCTTCTATGTTACTCTGTTCCATTTCCCCTCTATTCAGTCAGTGCCAAGTAAACATGCTAATGGGATCATTTGAAAGTTTCCACACTCGGAGTGGAGGTTTGCATATGTACCCCAAGGATTTTTGAGTTGCATTTTGGTTGCATGTATGTACCCATATTTGTAGAATGAGTTTACTATGAGTAATTATATTACACTGAAATCAATCCAAAGCCCCATAATATCTACCTTACCTGGCAACACAGTCTTAGCCAAAGATCTTTCTCTGGCTGGGGAATGATCTAGAACCTGTTGTATCCAAAAGAACACCCTCTCTCCCTCAACCAATTTCAACTATTGGTTTTGTTTCTTAGGTATGTGGTCTGCCCTTATTCTAAAGGCAGTGCCATGCAGTGTGGAGGGCTACATTTTTTAAAAGTACATTGTCATAGTTGTAGCTAAATGCACCTCCATATATTTTAGATTCTTTAAAAAAAACACTTAAGGAAGCATTCCATTTGTGTTTCATTTTGTGAAATATTTTCTACTTTGAGAGATGTACCAGAGCTGTACTAAACCCTAATTCTCCCTGCATTATTTTCAACCCAAATATAGCTAGAGGTTCCCATTGGCATCATCCTTGAGTCTTCCACCATCTGCTGGCATATACTGAAACCATAATACAAAAATATAGTATTTTATTGGTTATACTCATATAATTGGTCCTGGCCTGATGTCCTCCTATTTGAACTGTTGTTGAAAACCACTTAGATTGCTTTTTTCCAGTGATATACTAAATCCATTCTCACTGAGGGCTGCTCTATACCGTTCTGCTTACTGCTCCATGTTAATTTATTGCTTGCTTCTACTTCTCCATGTCAACCGCAAATTCATCTAAAAAGTTCTTTTGCACAGCCTTCTTAGTAAGTTGCCATTTTCTCAGCACTCATGGTTTAAGCTGAAGCATTCTTGCCATGTAAACAAAAGAGTATGCCCAAGGAAAGGAAAGACATTGGCACAGAAATAGAAATGTAAAATGTTATGTTGACTCATAAACCAACACAAAGAGCAAATGAAGGAGGGAAATGGCGGGGTCGGTGCCTACAAAGCATTGTGACAGGAAATGAATACCATATAGTTTCCTAAATTGTTATAGTTTTATTTCTGCCCTTAAACCTCACATGTCAATGTCAGTTGCCCACAAGTGTCAACAAATCCAGTCTTCTTCAACTTCGTACATGCCCTACTCCCTTTCCCACTGAATTAAATAAGTTCAGGCACTGTTGCATTAGTCATACAGATACATTTTATTCTGTTATATTGGGAGTCTGTCTGATGTGTGTTGTGTGGCAACATACTGTAGCACAGTTAAATTTGGACCTTGGGGCCAAAGTCCTAGAATCCTGCTTCTCCACATGACTACCCAGAGAGTGGCAGGTGATGAGAATAGTGCCAAACAGGCCTAGACTCAATCTGGGCCAGTGGTCACTGGGGCAATCATTGCTCATTGTAGTAGCCCTTCTTCTTCTTCTTCTTCTTCCTCTTCTTCTTCTTCTTCTTCTTCTTTATAAAAACATTTTACAGTGAGGAGTCAGCTAGCTAAGCATGTACATAGTGCTCATGTGGGTGCTCATTCATTACTTTTACTTGAAATATATACAGCACCCTTTTCTATATAAAAATGTTAATTTCCAAATAGGTATGTAAGTTTACCATTTGCAAAGCAGAAAGGAACTCCGTTTTATTCTTGTAGTTATGCCTATGCTATGATTTAAGTGAGTTGCCTTTAGGTACAGAGCCTAAAGTGACCTCAAGCACTGCTGATGCCTTGGGATCTTTTATTGTTTCAGTGAACCCACCACTCCTTTTCCTACAGAAGAAAGGGCAGTGCAAGAGATAGTTACCACCCGGAATTTGTCTTCTGTTAGTACGATCAGAAAAACAAGTAAAGAAAAAAACAGGTATGTATTTTAGTTTTATAATTGCTCTTTCCCCTTGGGATGTGATAAATTCTGAAGCAATTGTTCTGAATTCAATGAAAATATATTTATTTTGGAGAGGGAAACACCTGTCTAGTCAGCCTAAAGCAGAGCGAGGAACTAAAATCAAAATGCTGCCTATGACTATGGATCAATGCAGTTTTCTAAGACATCTTGTTTCCTAAGGTAAATTACAAAATGACTTCTTGTTCCATTTAAATTTGGAAAACTATCCTGGCACCAGTTCCTATCTTCATCTATTCCTCCTTCCCATCCATGCCTTATCATAGTCCAGCTTGCTACTGATTACTTCCATTTCTGCTGTGTTTTTAAAGAAATCTAAGGCAACGTGGCATTAGCCTCACCTTTCAATCTTTCCATTTTTCTTGTTTAAAATTCTGATCAGCCATAGAGGGGCTTGGCCTAAATTAGGGCTGTATCCGAACTGTTTTCCCACTGAATGAACATCTGTGTTTTTTCCCTTACGCGGGGGTGAGGATCCGGAACAGATCCCCACATAAGGGAAGGGACAACTGTACTGTGTGATCCTGGGTAAAGAGGATTGATTGTCATGTTAATCTCTGTGTTATTCTGTTGTTGGTGGCTGGGCCTCAGGGTAGAAGGATATGCAAAAGAGGATTAATGTCTGCTAATTGGGGATCATTGTCTGCTGGGAAAGCCTCTGATCCTGAGTGGTTTCTCATTTGCATTTGCTGAGTCCTGGTTTTGGTGTTCTTCAGGACTGGTAGCCAAACTTTGGGCCGTTACAGACCGCTCAAAAGGGGCGGTCTCCGGCCGCTGCTGGTTGCAGCGCGGAGGAGTCGCAGCAGCCAAACCGCGCGACTCCTCCATGCTGCAATGAAGGAGCGTGAAAATTGCGCTCCTTCCAGCAACCCGGAAGAGATGCCACAAGTGCCAAAGCGCGCACTCACGGCGTCACTTCCACCGCGCGATGTGCGGATACAGAGCGTCCCTTACGTCAAAATGGCGGTGGCCGTGTGGAACGGTCGCCGCCATTTGTTACGGTCTCTGTCCATAACAGGGTAAGGGGTGTCTAGAAGAGACTCCCCTTTTTCAAACTGGGATGTCCTGAGGACGTCCAAAATGGCGGTCTGTAACCCGTCTGTATTTACTTTAAGGATTTCTTCTTTCCTGTTGAAGTTGTCCAAATGTTTGTGGATTTCAATGGCTTCCCTGTGCATTCTGACCTGATAGTTGTTGGCATGGTCCAAAATTTCAGTGTTTTCAAACAGCATTTCGTGCCCAGAATGGTTTATAATGTGTTCTGCTACTGCTAATTTTTCTGGCTGACCCAGTCTGCAGTGTCTGTCATATTCCTTGATTCGTGTTTGGACACTGCCTTTGGTGGTCCTTATGTAGACTTATCCACAGCTGCATGGTATACAGTAAACTCCTGTGGCTGTGAGAGGGTCTCTCCTGTCCTTCGCTGAGTGCAGCATTTGCTGGATTTTCTTGGTTGGTTTGTAAACCATTTGGAAGTTGTGCTTCTTCACCACTTTGCCTATCCTGTCTGTGACTCCTTTGATGTATGGTAGAAATACCTTCCCTTTGGGTGGTTGCTTGTCTTCACTCCTCTGGGTTTTTCTGGGTTTGGCAGCCCTTCTGATGTCTGAGCTGGAATAACCATTTGCCTGTAGAGCCCGGTCTAGGTGCGTCAATTCATCTTCCAAGAAATGGGGTTTGCAGATGCGTTTTGCCCAGTCTACCAGTGTTTTTATTGTGCTTATTTTTAGTCCTGGGTGATGATTGGAGTTCTTGTCAAGAATAAACTCTTCTAGAACATGGCCACATAGCCCGAAAAACCCACAAAAAACTATGGATGCCGGCCATGAAAGCCTTCGATTTCACATTCTGAATGGAGTTTCTGCACAGGCACAAACCATCACAGAGACAACGAAGAAGAAACTGATGTTTTCCAAAGCTGCTGTTTGCCCCAGGGCTGCTGCAGGAACTAGCAGCTTCAGGGATATGGGTTTTTTCCCCCCCAGTAAGAAAACAGTTGTGGGTAGGAAGGACTTAAAACCAAAGCCTCTTGCAGATTGTGTAGGTTTAAAAGAGAGAGGAGAATGCTAGTCCTAGGTTTTAAAGATGTTCTGATGTCATATTTGGTTTGACCCTTAGGGTCTGTATGCATTGCAACTTCTAATGTGCATGGTGTTTCTGCTTATCCTTGTTGATCTTCTGTCTTAATTGATACCGAACAACAAGAAGATCCTTGTTTTTACCTAACAGCAGCCTTTGCAAAACCTTTTTTTCTTTTAAAAAAAAAGGTTGTCCTTGTAATTAGCCACTCGTCATTTCATCCCATACTTTGTTAGTACTCATGTCATCTTCAAAAGATTTCATTTTGTACTGACAGATAAAAATAAAACTCTGTTAGTACTGTTCTTTAAAGAGAAAGCTGCAGGCACCATCAACTATTACCTAGGCAATTTTCTGCTTTTATGCATTATGCATTTCAAGCCTGTGCTCTCTGGAGAACAAAAACTATAAAATAGTATATTAGTAAACATGTAATAATAAATTTCAACAGTCAACAGTTTAAAATCATAATCACAGGAAAAAATACTGACCATCTAGTTCAGAGATGAGCATGGGGAGGCCACTGCCAGCCATATGTGGGCCCAAACATACTGCAGAAATCATCCAGTTTGAGATCGCTTTAACTGCCCTGGCTCAATGCTAGGGAATTCTGGGAACTGTAGTTTTGTGAGACATTCAGCCTTCTCTGTCAAGAGAGTTCTACAATAGACTCTAGTTGTCAGAATTCCCTAGCACTGAGCTAGGTCAGTTAAAGTGGTCTCAAACTGGATTATTTCTGCGGTGTGTTTGAGGCTTGGGGGCCAAGGCAGGGGCTTGGATTGAATGGCCCTTGTGGTCTCTTCCAACTCTATGATTCTATGATTCTATAAAAAGAAAACCACACAAATGGACGCTAAAGAGTTCCATGTAGTAAAATGGCATCATTGTTCTGGGCAACACCTCCCGTGTCGTAACAGACATCTTTTATAAAATAATTGCAGTTCATTCTCTCTTTCAGAGTAGATCCTCTGAGTGTCAATTATAGCATGTTTTATCTCAAGTAAAGCATCCACTATGTATTTTATGTTCAGGAAATAATGGAAGATATTAGTTGTAACAGTAAATTATGGCTATTTAACATCTACCTGGAAAATCTGGAAAACACATTCATCCTAAATCTGTATTAAGCAGAATCCCATTTCTCTCCCTGCACTGTTCCTGCATGCCCACAACAGAATATTCTTCCTCTCTCCTTCCCTCCCCCATCCTTCTGTTCCACTGAAAATTCTGCTTCTGACTATTTCCCAGTCCTCCTAAGATCATATTGAGAAACACCCAGAGGCTGCATGGTGGTAGGGAATCATCCTCCTAGGTTTTTTTTTTCAGGCTCTTCCGTCAGTGCATGCAACAAACTGGATCCTGACCATAAAAATGAATGCAAACTTACAACCACACCTGCATAAATGAAATCTCTCTAGCCCACATTTAATGAGCACCAAATAAACAGGGCAACCTTTTCCAACCTGATGTCCTCTAGACCAACTGGTCTCCAGTTTTTTGGTCAGGCTGCCTGAGGAGGATCGGTGCTGTAATCCAACACATCTGAAGGGCACCAGGTTAAAGAAAGCTGCAAGGGAAAGTCTTCAACAGGGCCTTCAGTTCTCCAGTGAATATTTGAGAGTATCTGTGGCTTCTTGTCCACATTTGTGATTTCCTGCTATAGCAGGAACAGTTCTCTTGTCTTTTCTCTCATTTAACATAATAACTTGAGACATTTCCAGACATGATTTATATGCAATAATATACATTATAGTAAAATAACTGTGAAATAATGCCACCAGCCATCACATTTATTTCCCTCTGATGCAGGTCTGCATTCAAGCATGAAATGAAATTTGTTTACCATTTGTACAAAAAGATGTATCTTTGTACTTTATTACCAGTCACATCTGGTTTGGATCTCTATTGACTAGGTGCTTCTTTCCTCCAGTTCAAATCCAACCGTTTGTATCTGTGTGTTGTATGTCTGGTAAATGTATAGAGGTGGGTCCAAACTTAAGTTAGTTGCATACAGTTCCCACTGAAATCCATGAAGTATGTTAGTGATGTCAAAGGAGGCAATTCTTTACATACTTATCTAACAGTACCATTAAAGTTATTGGAGCTTATATATGACAGCAGATATGTAGGTGTAACTTCTTCTACTGTTTTCAGTGGTGTCTAGGTGCAGTTAACTTATTCTGTACCACACCTTTTGTAAATAGAGTTTTCTGCTGTTGCTGCTGCTTTTGTTAAGCTGTTACCGCTTTACTCCTTTTTTTTTCTTTCTTTTTGTGGTTTGGTTGTTGGTTAGGAATTAGAGTAACACCATAGATAGAAATTCCCAGAAACTTTCCATCTAGGTATTGGCCAGTGCCTGGCCTGCTTAATTGAGTCATATGACTTTGGATCAAAAGAAGAAATGTCTGGTAATATTATCTAAAGCTGAAGAGAAATTTCTTCTGATTCCAGGACAAAATAGGAAATCAAGTGTTTTTGAAGGAACTGGGAAAGGTAGCAGTGGTTCTTCCAAACTGGAGGGTCTTAGTTCTACTGAATGATTGCTTTTATGATATGAATTACACTTTGCCTTTGTTCCAGCCACACTAGTATGGGTGACATAGCTGAGTGAGGGTGGAAGAGTCAATTTACTGGAGCAATCATTTTCAAAATAATGTTTTCTGTTTAACATTTTCATTAGATTGCTTTGGGAAAAGAGATGCGACACCCCCTCATCCAAAACCACCAGTGCAGAGCAAACCTTCACTACTCAGAAAAGTCCCTGCATCATTAGAGGTAGAATTCAAAGATATCGCCATGTTAGTCTGTAAAATCAGTATGTGGAGAGATCTTGTAGCATCTTTGTGACTAATTGAAAGAAGGAAGTTGGCAGCATGAGTGTTTGTAGACGTCAGACTACTTCCTCAGATGCTTTAGACTGAAGTCTACAAAGGCTCATGTTGCCAACTTCTTTCTTTCAGTTAGTCTCAAAGGTGCTACAAGATCTCTCTACATACTAAGAATCATTAGTGAGTGATGGGCCATTGGCTTTCCCCAGCAGTTTTCAGAGGTGCATCCTTCTTCCTCTCCCCAATATGCAGATCAGTGGAGACACTGATTTATCAGTTGGTTTTTGTGATGGTACTTGATAAAAATGTAGGTGGGTGTGGATATGTCAAAAGCAAGCTAGTTACAACCTACCTAATGGGTTCCTGTTGTTGTGAGTGAATTAATTCAGAGTGGTGGTAGATCTATGTTGATGTGTCATATGCCGCTGAAACACTGAAAGAAATTAGAGAAAGATAAACTTTTAAAGAACAAAGGGTGGAGTGACTTACTTTAAATATTTGATTTGGGCTACAAGGGGAAGACGGGGTGTCCGCAATCACCACCTGTTTGGTTTTTTTTTTAATGTGCCCTTTCCTTTTGCTTGGAAGACTCCTGAGGATTCTTAACACCACTTCCATTACACTCTATGAAATTTGTGCAAAACCCTTTAAGAATTCTTGTGCCTTACAGAAGTCAACAAGAATTTTCTGATTTTTATAGTGCAGTGGAGGATAAGCCAGAATCTCCAGGACGGAATGCTTCAATCAGCAAAGGAAGCACTAGAGAGAAAGGATCAAGGTACCTGTGCTTTTATTTAGAGCAGAAGTGCAAACATTTGAACAAATTATTATTTTAACATGGTTATCTGTTGTACCATCTATGTACTTGGTATTTTACAAAGGCCAAGTTTGACAAGTTTCTGCCCAAAGGGTTTTTCATTTTAAAAATAGACACAGAAAAATGGAGGGGAGGTAATGAGGCTGGATAAAGAGGGAAACAATATGTACTTATAAATTACATATAGTACTTATTTCAAAATAAGACATCCTGATGAACCACATGAAGGTACAAGAAATGCTAACAAAGAAACAGATGTTTGGAGTTTTCCCCTTTAGGTCATGCTTACTACAAAATCTCCTGGACTTGCTTAGAAAGTGACAAATATCTTACAGAAAATAGGAAGTATGAGGAAGTATTTTAAGAGCACAAAACATCCAATTTCATTGCAACTCAAAGCTACATGTAATGTTAGGAAAATCTTTTTCCCCTCTCAAGTAGACAGGTCTTGTGCTGTCTATGTTAATTAAAATTAGGGCTTTATTAGGAGTGGTACCCCAAGAAAACATGTGTTGTCTTTTTTACAAAAGAAAAGGGAAATGGAAAAAGGAAGAAGAAAAACCCAAAGAAGAGGAAATTGAGACAACTATGCCTAAAATAATGGAAGACGTTCCTGAAAAGATTATATGGCTTCCTCCTGTTGACACCATCTTGCAGGAGTACATCAATGAGATTTCCAAAACAATTCTTCCACTAGCAACCACCAAAGAACAGGTTATACAGCTTGCACAGTGAGTATAAGAATGCATTTGCTGTAATGTGAAATAAAAAGGGAAGAAATTTATTTTAAAAGCTATTGACCAACTTTCTATTATACAGTGGGCCTTTGGAATCTACAGTGGATTGTTTCCAGCTTTCCCTGTGAATACCAAAATATGAGGATGCTCAAGTCCCATTAAATACAATGGTGTAGTAAAATGTATATCTCATACATAAAATGGCAAAATTAAGGTTTCCTTTCTAGAATTTATATTTTTTTTTAATATTTTCAAACCTTGGATGGTTGAATCCATGGATAAAAAATCTGTGGACAAGGAGGGCTGACTGTATCCTATTTTGTCATCTCCCCAGAGAGCTCATCTCATCGTTTACTCACTGGTAGCTTGCATTTCTTCCACAAAACAGACACAAGCCAGTCTCATATAAAAAAATAATCAGAAGACAAGACTACAAACTAATCAATAAAATTGATAGTTATAAAAGTACTTTTAAAAAGTAATACTCTTCCCACACTGAAAGGTGGGGAGTTTGCAGCTGTTGGGAGTTTTTTTTTTTATAAGCTTCCAAAAACAGGTGCCTAAAAAATTGAAACAAGGAAGGGGATCCCACTACTGGGACTTGAGTTCCTACTGGAAAGGTTCTTCAGCTTGTGGCTGGGATGTAGTGGTTGGAGCTGCTGGGTGTTGAAGACCAAAAAATATCTGGAAGTTGTCAGTCTCTGCTTTGGGAACTGGATGGATAAAATTTAGAAATGGCAGAATGATAACTTGTTAGCCCCACTAGCTGGATCATTCCCCTCACATTATGTAGAGAACCTACTGCTCTATTCCTTCAGTAAGTGGTAGCAGCTAATAATTTTGGAGATATATTAAAATAACTTAACTGCAGTTACTAAGATGGGACAATCCAAAACCTATTTAAGTTTGATTATAGAGTGGCATGTGGAGGTGCTGGTTGACAGGACAACGGTAAAGATTATCTCTGAAGGACCACTGGGTACAAGATATTTTTACCAAGTCAGGCAATATTTTCCATGGTGGCCAGAATTAATTTGAAATGCCATGTCATGGAGGCCACCTGTTCTTGCTCTGTCACATCCCCTATTGTGACATGTTTCTAGTATATATAATTATTTAATTTCTGGAACTGGTGGCAATAATTGCAAATGTCCAGTAACAGCCTACATTGCAGTAACAGCTTGATTTAACTAATGAGCTTGTAACACCATTTCTGAGCTCTGGATTGCAGTGCTGCAATGTACTCATCACACCCTATGCAGCACAGCTGCTCATCAGACTGTCCTCATATATGATTCTTCGAGGTAAGGAGATTTGGGAAAAACAAAGGCAATAAAAAGCTTTTTCTTCTCACAGGTAGCTTCTTTCTGATAAGGGATATTTGTACGCAGCAGGCTGCTTGCCAGGCAACATCATAAACAGACATTTTATGTATTTTTAAAGGATATTATGCATTGCAGTGATTTCCTGAAACAGCCAGGACTGGTTGGTCTATAAAGATAACATAACAGCATGACCTATAAGAAAAAGCATTAGCATTTTAATCTGTCCAGCTATATTTAGCATACTCCGAGAACCAGGGTAATAAAATAAAAGCAGCTATGATGACTTTAATACATTTTTATTTGCCATACGTACTGTCGAGTCTTTGTATACATACTGAGAGCAGTTTCATACCTTATCAGTGCTGACATGAAAGTTACCCTTATTATTGGCAATGCTGACATAAAAGTTACCCATATTAATTAACCAGAACTTTTTATTGATTCCTATATGAGTGATAGGAATGTTGTGAAAAGTAGTCAAATGGAACAAATTGAGAGTCAGTGTGATACATTGTAGTAGTTCTCAATTTTGTGACTCAGCTCTACTATAAATAGCCCTATCCACTTGCCATACTAGCTGCAGATTATGGTAACTATAGTCTTGTAACATCTAAGCGTCAAGATTGAGAACCGATAGACCAGTATGACCAAACAGATCTCAGTTTAAATCTCTTCTTAGTTATGAAACTCACTGGATGACCTTGGGCAATCAGTCTTAGTCATACTAACCTACCTCACAGGCTTATTAGAATTAAAGCAGCGGAAGAAGAAACCATGTATACAAATCTAGTCTCATGGAGGTGGAATAAAAATGTAATATTTTAATACAAGTAGTATACATGCTAGTAAGCTAAAACGTCCATTTGGTCTTAGGAACAGGTCCTCAACCATTATGCTTAAATGGTTGAAGCCTGGCAAATTCAGTGTCTCAGGCTGCACAGAGTCAGAAATGCCCTCCTTATGAAATCTCTCATGTTACTAGTCCTGTTCTTTTAGTCTGTTACTAAATATGGAAAGGATAGCCTATAATAGCTCTGTTCTAAAAGTTTTGTTTCGAACATTTCCATCCATTTCAGGGAGGAAAGTTTCAGATTAGTTAAAATGGGTGCAGATTTTCTACAGGAGGTAGGTTAAAGTTTTAAAATTTTGGGAGCTTACCAGTCAAAGTGACATGGTAACCCCTTCCAACTTCTCTTTCTTTAAAATGTATTTTTTATACCTCCCCTCCTCTGTCTGTTAGGAGAAACCCATTCCATAACATTCCATGTTAAACACTCGCAGAGGAACATGGTAGTCTGGTTGTCTCCAAATATGGTTCCTCTGTGCTAACTCAGACAGCACAGAAAACATGTTTTAAAGGAGAAAAGGTAAACAAAAGAAATACATGGATGCTATTAATAGTAAGTCCCTAGATATTTTTTTTAATAAACCTTTGCTTGTCTCCTGAGAATGTTTCTCAGAGTGCCCTCCAATTTTTACAGCTTGTGAGTGGCCATTATTATTATTATTATTATTATTATTATTATTATTGGGGGGAAGTCCTTCATTTCTACACTGTAACTACTTGCAACTGCTTGGAATATAAGGAAAGAAAAAATGTTTTGCCCAATCTGTGTATGATCCATCTAGTAAAGTGTTTTACTGACACCAGAAGATGTATCCACGGACTCACAAATGGTTGATTGTGTTCTCGTTTATCACAAGCATTCAGTATTCAAAAAATATACTACTTCCATGCTGTCCATAATCATGAGATGGATCATCAAAACACTAAACAGATAGTCTTGTCGAAGCCATAGTATTGTTAATCCTAATAAGTAACATGGAAATGGCTGACTTACTTCCATCTCGTTGAATTATAAAACAGGTTTGTTGCAGACAAAATGGGTGGTCCCATTGAACGAGATAAGCTGCATGAATTTAGCTGGGAACTTCATATAAGTGAAATTGAATATGAACTTAAATGCAATGTTGTGCCTATTGGGAAGATCAACAAAGGGACCTTCTACCACAGAGCTTTGCTTTTCAAGGTAAAGTATACCATACAAGTCCCTTGCTACACCAACTCCAATAGTTGCCACCAGTATGTTTCCAGGTACAATTCATACAGCTGAGGTAGAGGCCATGACCTATATCCTATTATTACTTTTGAGTACAGTAAACCCACTGAATCCATAAAATTTACCTAGGAGGATTTGTGGAGGTGCACTGGCAGATTTGAATGTTTAGAGCAGCCAATTGGAATCAGGCTGGCAAAAAGGTGGCGGCCTGCTTGATATAAAAAGGAGGAGGCGCTGTTAATGAAGGAATGTGTCTAGCCTGCTGAAGCAGGAGAGTGTCTTAGAACTGCCAAGAGTGCATTTGGGAATAAAGGTTAGCCTGAATGGGATTCAGGTTCCCATATCAGGAGAAAGGATTTAAAGGGACAAAAGAAGTCCAGTGACACTAAGAGTGTGCCAAAGCCTGCTGAGGCAGGTGTGTGTCTTAGAATTGCCAAGAGTGCAGTTGGAACTAAGGGTTTGGCCTTGGGGGAGATTCAGATTCCCATATAAGAAGGAGGGATTTCCAAGGACAGAAAAAGTCATGTGAAACCAGTTTAAATTGATAAGTTCTTTGAGCAATGGCGAGTCAGTGAAGGGAAGGCTCAGATTCACATTATTCTGTACAATTGTAATTTATGAATAAAGCTAGAGATTCATAGAATCTCTGTGAATCTGAAAAAAACTAAAACACAGCTGAAGAGCAATTGAAGTCCTTGAGTGAACTAAAAAAGATCAGTTTGTAACCAGTGAAGCAATGTACACTTTGTAACCATAAGATTTGAGAACCAATTGCCAAAAGAGATACCTTCATAAACTCATTCTGTAAATAAAAGTTATTTTCTTTTTGTTCATAAAGGAGTGGCTGGGAATGATTTATATTTAACATCAAAATATGCTACCAAGAATAATAAAAACACTTAAGTCAGTGGGAGGACCAAGGGTTAGAGAGAGAGTTCTGAGGTAAAAGAAGCCTCAAACTATTTGTCATAAGACAGAAGAATCCTGTGTAATCTGTGGTGGTCACATAATTTTGGGATCCGAAAGACCCATTGAGGTGGAATCTGAGAGGCACAGTGTGAGGGGATCTGAAAGATCTAGGGGGAGAGATCTAAGAGATCAAGCCTCCACAGGACTAGCATTCAACAAGTAATCCAGTGAATCTACTCTAGTTGGATTAATCAACAGGATTCCAACTCATATTTGAGCCACCAAAACATTGGGATTTACCTATGTGTTGACTAAGGGGATACAAGGGTCTTATTCTAATAAATATGTAAACTGCAATATAGTTACCAGATATAGTTACTTATTCTGCCTGTATAGATTAGCTAGAGCTACTAAAAGCTACAACTCACATGGTCTTGCAGTGATTATAGGCATTGGCCATTCTGGTCAGATTCTGGGAATTATATTCCAGATGAGCCTTTGAAATAATAAATAATAATAATAAAGTTTAAATAAAGCTGATACTCCTCTGCTGTTAGCCTCTCAAAAGTTGCCTCCCATCTACAGCCATGCCTTCTAGCTGCATTGCCAAGCTCTCTTTCCAAAAAAGTCACAGGGCATGGTACCTGGTTGCTTGTTTTTCTCTTCCATCCCTCTATTTCTCCTTTTGTACTGTTATCTGTTGTAAGGCAAAGTGCTGTTTTAAGCTGTAAAATATCTCCAGACACACTATAAATATAGTAAAACACCCTATAAATGTAGTAAGAATAAATAAATATAGTAATTAATACTCTGGTTGCTTCTTTCCATAGGTTCTGGCAGACAGAATTGGCATTGGTTGCAGCTTAGTCCGTGGCGAGTACAATAGAGGATGGAATGAGGTGAAATTAGTTGATGACTCTCCTTTGGGAATACCTGGACTTCTGCTTCCTCCTCAAGTATTTATTGTAGATCTCATGTACCAACCAGGCTACCTGATGAAAGATGGAAGTCCAGAAGCAAATCACTATCGCCGCATTTAATTATCTTTCCAGAATTCTTCACAACCAGAAAGCAACTTCTTAGTTAGATTTTTACATTTGCACAGAGTAGTTTCTTGGGTTTATTTTCAAAGCTGACCTGGGTGCCAAGCACAGCACCTTTATGTGCACTGACTAATCTGAAAGGAGCTATGGAACTGTCATTCTTTCACTGAAAGTTTTGAAAACTTAATGTCTTCACTCTCAGAAAACACTTCAGGCATTGTATAGAATTTAAGGACAAGCCTTGGTCATATCTTTGATGCATTACCCAGAATAAAAGGAGATATAAGTAAAGTGGTTGCTAATTAATGTTTTATAAATTTTTGGTTTAATGTATCACAGGTCACCAGGACATTTGCTTTCACTTTAACAGCAGCAGGTCTCCTCTTGCAATTCATTTCAATATTGCCATATATATATATATATATATATATCCCCTTAAGTTTACTATTTATATAAACAGGTCTATTGTTTGCCCTTTTTTGTTCCTGTTAACTACCATGTAACTTTCATTAACTCTTAATGATAATGACATGGAGCCAGAGCAGAAGAAATAATTAGACCATCTTACTGAACTAAATGTAATGAGGTAACCATGAATTCACATGTTCTTGTTTATATATAAAAGGTGATTCCCTGAAATAGAACCCACAGACAGATCTTGGGAAAGGCTTTTTTAACTGCAATTCCCAGAATCCCCTGGCCAGGATATCTCTGCCAAGTTCTACATATAGGAGAGAAAGTGAAGCAACACCATCTTCTTTGCTCAGTCAAACTGCTTGTGCTGTAATCATGTAATTGAAGCTTGAGTTTTTAGGTTCTGGGAGACTAGAGTGTGTGCAGCCTGAGAGCCACTAAACTGAAGCACTGATCTCCCGACAGTGTTGGTTTAAACCAGAAATACTTCCTTCCATTTTGGACCTCGCTCCCCACATACTTTTCTGGGGAAAACACCCGCAAAGGAGAAAAGAAAATGTGACGTTAATCAAAGAATATGAAATCCACTAAAATAATCAGCAACAGGGCACTGAAGCAAATAAGAAGGCCGTATTTAATTATTGCTCATTCGCCATTTATAGTGGACACAGCTAACCAAAACACATCTCTGGTTCCTGAGGGAAGAATTCCAGACTGATTCCCCTGTTACAAGAAACCAGATACTTTTAGCAAGGAAATTGGTCTGTCGAGAAAAGAAGCCCATTTAGTCCTGATTGGTGCATGAAACATGACATACCCCTGCCCTTAAATCATTTATATTTCACTTTTTTTATGATGCAATTGTGAATTACCTCTTTCCACATTTGTAATTAGAGGATGTAACAGATGGCCTGGACCCAGTTCAGGGTGATAAATCCATTCAAACAACCTACAGGGAAGCTGCTGGGGACAAATGATTCTTCATCCATTGTATTGTTCCAAGATTTGTATTCTCTGAGATCTGGTGGAAGCAAAGATGAGTCCAAAATATCCTGGCATACAAAGCTGCATTTTCAGTCCTTTGAAAGTGGGTGGGGTTTTATTGGTAATAATAGTGGGTACCCAGCTGTCACAGGAGGAGGCTCAGAATAAGATTACTTATATGATCTCTACCAGATTGTATAAAAAATCAGGGGAATCTCATTTTATATAGTACTAATATCCAACTGATCTCACATGTATTCTGTTCACTTTTGGCACTGAGGTGTACTAGCAGGTTTGAAGAGCAGATTATGGATGTACCTGTTGGTTAGTTACTAAGATTATTTTAGCCAGGTAATGGAAGACTCAAACTATACCAGCAGTCCAAAATGATGGGAAACTATGGCCCCTGAGACAGATTTTTGCTTACACTATATAGACAGAGGTAAGGACTATGGAAGTTGCAGACCAAAAACAGCTGGAGGACCACATTTGCCCACCTATGCCTTAGTGACTGTAACAATGGATAGGCCAATTAACACCATTTTAAGAGAAGAAAGAACACCACTTACTACTGTAAACCAAAATCCATCTTGCTCACTTCTGCTGCAAGAGTTAGCAGAAAGGATCTCAGCAGGTAGAACACTCAGCTCAGTGGTCCATCTCTTCAGTCATACATAGACACCAGACATCTGCCCAAATGTACTAGGGATTAGTGCAAGAGAGACATAATATTAATTACATGAAAATCAGAAAGTTTGTAGAACTGAGTACATACTTCAGAAACTTTGCTGCTGAAAGGAGTTTGTACAAGGTGACGCCTGCTTCCTCATGAATCACCCACTTGCCTCAGCATCTGTTGACATAAATGTATGTGTTGACTAGGTTGCCCTGCAAAGTTGCCAACTAGGTTGTGCCAAGGTACAGTTAAATTAGGAAAAAGATATTGCTGTATAGAGAAGAGACTTGCCATATTACCACCTACACTTTCAAACACCCACCCACACACATGCTGTTTTTCCGCCTGCTGCTGCTGCTGCTCCTTCCTATAAGTATGAATCTTGAAAGATCCAACCATTCTTATCTTGCTCCTGCTCCCCACTCCCAGTATTTAGCAAGGTTATATACAAGCTATCCTTTTCTGAATCTGCTTGCATCCATGAAGAGTCTACTCATATTAAGCATTTAGGAGAAAGTCTTCAGGTTGGCTTTTTTGTATAGACTTACCAAGTTAACCTACTGAAAACAAAATCTACATGAGCCAGCAGACCTCTGAAATCTGCCCTTTCCAGTATCTAGCCATCCAGTCTACAACTCTAATATCAGGGCAGAGAGGGGGTAGCATAAATGTAGGAAAAGATATACAAAAATGTCCATGCACACAGGAATACACTTTCCATTAGGGCAAAATGCTTGCAAAATCAGGGCACACTAGAAAAAGTGCACACAGACTAAGCAAGTATTATAAGAAACGTGCATAAAAATTAGAATTATTTTTTATATGGACTTCCTTTGAATGAATTTTGCCACATGAAGTTAGGCCAAACTGAATTTGCGATCAGAGAAATAAGACATTTGGTGAAACTAAAATTCATAATACATTCACCCTTCTGTACCACACAGACAGTGGGTTCATGGTGCAATAAATGAACAATTACTACTCATTTGTTACACAAAAAGATGTTTTCCTAGAAGGTTGCGTTGCATTTCAAATATCCCTTAGGAATGTCCAGACCTGCTTCAAAGGCTTTGGTTGGTATTCCCTCTTTTCCTGTAATAAGACTTATAATGGCACGAGACTGTATCTGCACTGTAGAAACAATGCAGTTTGATGCTGCTTTAACTGCCATGGCTCAATGCTATGGAATCCTGGGAATTGTACTTTATTGTGGTACCAGAGCGCTCTGACAGAGAAGGTGAAATATCTTACAAAACAACAAATTCCAGATTATCATAGCATTGAGCCATGGCAGTTAATGTGGCATCAAACTGCATTAATTCTGCAGCACAGGTCTTCTCACCCTCACCCAACCAAAGATGCTTCCCTTGTCCCTCTTTGTTTTTAGTCATCATCCAATGAACATCCTTTCTAGTTTAAGAAGGTGTTTGAAAGCTATTGATATACTGGCCGATTTTGTGTTTGCTGTCGAGTTTATTACTGCATTTAGACATTGCACTGCCATTTCTATATTTTAAGCTTGATTATATTGCTTTGTCAGATTACAAGTAAACAAACCCTGACACACAATACCGTTAGTGTGTAACATAAACCATATCAGAATCGATACATATTTAATTGCCTTAAGCATACACTAAAATACAGTAGCATTATTCCTAGTGCTGGCTGATTTCATACCTGCCAACTCATGCAATTACATTTTTGTTCTGTTTCATGTTTTGTTCAATCAATGTCTCTCCAGGAACTGTTGCAAGCAGAATGTAGATTCACTTCACCCCCTGTTACATACTATAAAATCATTACCCCCATAATTAACAGCATGCTCCCTTTGAGTGCCAAAGCAATCAGACTTAATCATTAATTAAACTTAGTGCTGGGCCTCTTTCACTGCATAGTTTTCATGAACTTTGACTCAAGATTAGACAGAAATTGATGAGTCTAATAATTTGATCTCCTGAGTGCCTTCACTTTCCACTGAACTTAGCACCTATGCTTAGTGTTCAAGTAATTTATGTCAAGTGGGAATGATGCAATAGCAATTTTAAAAAAAACATGTAGGGCTAAATTGTTCTGTAAGATGTAAATCTGGCCAACACAAAAGCTATCTTCGCAATTCACTTCTCTTATAAAATATGATTGTTAATCTCATTTATTTATTTTTAATGAATATTGACATTGGTTTCCATTACATTTAGCAATGTCCACTGACTATGTGTGTGAAATGCTGTTGACAAAATTTAAAGTATACATCTAGGTAAAGTCTGATACTGTAGTTCTATAACCACAGAATTGTTCTATCTGCTATGATGAATCTGCCATCTATTTGCTTCATGAAATCCCCCAGCAACTATCTTATTACAAAGCCAATGGTCCAAAACACACTGCAGAAATAATCCAGTTTGGGACTGCTTTAACTGCCCTGGCTCAGTGCTAGAGAACCCTGGAAACTGTAGTTTGTGAGACATTTAGTTTTCTAATATTATTATTATCCCACTTTATTTATTTTTGTTTTGTTGTTATATTTAGGTGATATTACTATTATCTATTAGTATTCTAGATGATATTATTATTATTAGTAGTAGTAGTAGTACCCCACTTTATCTATTTTTGTTGTTATAGTTAAGTGATATTACTTATTATTATTATTATTATTAGATGATATATATTATCATTGTTAACCTGATTTCCCCCCAAAATTGGGACTCAAAAGCTGCTTACAGTCTAAAAAACACAGCACAATTAAAAACTTTATAAAAAGTGACAACTGAAACAACTACTAACTAGGAATTATTTTAAGCGTATGGTTTTTTAAAACTGCCTTTCTCTTTTTCTAATGGCATCCTACTTTTGGTGTGTTTTAATTTATTTTCATTAATTTATTTTATTTTTATCCCCCCCTTTCTCCCAAGTTGGGGCCCAAGGCAGCTCATAATACATACACACACACACACATTGTATTGTTTCAGTTGTCACTTTTTGTAAAGCTTTTAATTGTGCTGTGTTTTTTAGACTGTAAACTGCTTTTGAGTCCCAATTTTGGGGGGAAGGTGGGATAATAATAATAAAAATAACAATAATATATAAAATAATGAAGTGTTGTTTTAATGTGTGTGTGTTTGTGTATATGTGTGTATATATATATATATATATATATATATATATATATATATATATATAAAATAATAAAAGTGTTGTTTTAATGTGTGTGTATATATATATATATAATAAGTGTATAAAATAATAAGTGTATTAATGTGTGTGTGTGTATATATATATATATATAAAATAATGTGTATTAATGTGTGTGTATATATATATAATATAAGTGTATTAATGTGTGTGTGTGTGTGTGTATATACACACACACATTAAAGCAACACTTTCAAAACAAAACTATAAAAAGTTTTTTTAATGTTTAAAATTTTTAAATATCGCAATAGCTTGTTACACAACATTAAAACACAGCATTGTTTTAAAAGACAAGGCTGTCAGGGAGGAGGAGGAAGCAGCGAAGGGCGGAGTTTGGGGCCTGCGGCCTTTGCTTTTATTTATTCGGGGCCTGACGAGGGGAAAAGCGAGCGAGCGAGGCCGCCTTTGCGAGGAGGATGGCTGCTGCTGCTGGGCTCCTGAGGAGACTGGCCCCTGGCCTGCAAGGGCGGGCGCCGCCATTTTGCCTCCTTGGGCCGGGGGCCCTTCATCGTAGCGGGGCCTGGGTTGGCTTGTGGCGAGGGGCCAAAACCGACAACAGCCCGGCGGGTAGCTGCTTCTGGGAGTGGGCTGCTGGGCTACATGGGGCCGGGCCAGGTCGACCCAAAGCGGGGCAGCAGTTGTGGCGAGGAGGCGGAGGTCTTGTTTGTTTCCCGCCTACAGAGAGAGATGGAGCCTGGAGGCCATATGTTGTGTAATATGTTGTTGTTGCGTGCTTTCTTATGGACCCTATCTATCATCATGGGGTTTTCTGGGCAAGCTTTGTTCAGAGGGGCCCTTGCCATTGCTTTCCTCTGAGGCTGAGAGAGTGTGACTTTTGCAGCCAAGCTGGCATCCCTTGAATGGCAGCACACAGTTTTGGGGACCATTGGTTTAGAGCAGTGGTCCCCAAACTGTGTTCTTCAAGGGCTTTTGGACTTCAGCTCCCAGAATCCCACACTGTTGGTCAACATGGCTGAGGCTTCTGGGAGATGAAGTGGGCAAGTCACAGTCACTCATCCTCACAGGAAGGCAATGGCAAACCCCCTTTGAAGAAACCTGGCCAAGAAAACCCCATGATGCCGCGTAAGATAGAGGCAAAGACAATAAACTTATTCCCATGAAGCTGTTAAATGATGGGCCTCACAACTCTTTTCCTCGTGCCCGAAACAGGGTACGAAGCTTAGCCTAAGTCAGAAACAACTTGAAGGCACACGACAACAAACAACGACTAACTAGGAATTATTCTGATATGTTGTCGTCCTGTGTGCCTTCAAGTCGTTTCCAACTTATGGTGACCCTAAAACAAACTTAAGAAGTTGTCTTGGCAGATTTCTTCAGAGGGGTTTTGCCAATGCCATTCTCTGAGGCTGAGAGAGTGTGGCTTGCTTAAAGTCACCCAATGGCTTTCCATGGCTGAGTTGGGATTTGAAAGCAGTGCAGAGGACTGCGGCTTCCAGAGTGAAAACTAGAGACAGCTGTTGTAGCTATTAGTGGTTGTGCAGAAGAGGAATGTCAGCTGCTTGTTGTCTGACTTGAATGTGGCACTTCTCTGCGCAACCATTAAAGGTGCATATTCACAGGTAGCTGTGTTTGCTGGCCATATAGCAAAGCATAATAACACCCAAAATGCAGGCTGGTGATTAACATTGTCATTTTATAATTTTTTGTCTCCTGTGTGATTCGTAACACCTTTGCCTGACAAAGAAGCCAGTGGAGCTTTGAAAGCTTGCGTCATTTTGTGCGTTTTGGTTAGCTGAATAAAAGGTATCACTTTTTGTAGGTTTTGGTTGTTACTGTATTTCACGAAAGGTACAGGAGCCGTCTCCAGTTTTCATTCTGGCAGCCTGGAGAGACAGACTGTTTTCTTATTCCTGTTTGGACAAACTACTTGCCAAATTACTCCTTTCTTTCCGAGGCTTTTTAAAAACCCTTCATAAGCCATTAGTTGCCACTGTTGTTTCAGTTTATTTAAACTATAGGTCCAAAACACACTGTTTGATACCTCTTTGAGTGCCTTGCTCAGTGCTAGGGGATCCTGGTAATTGTAGTTTATTGTGGCCCCAAAAATCTCTGCCAGACTAAATGTCTCACAAAACTACAGTTCCCAGAATTCCCTAGCATTGAGCCAGGGCAGTGAAAGCGGTCTCATGCTGGGTTATCTGTGCTACAAAACATACAGTGGCCCCCCTTGGTGTCGGATGGGGTTTGGTTCCAGGACCTCCCATGGATACCAAAATCCATGGATGCTGAAGTCCCATTATATACAGTGGTGTAGTAAAATAGTGTCCCTTTTATAGTTTGGCAAAATCAAGGTTTGCTTTTTGAAATTTATATATTCAAACTGGGTTATTTAATCCATGGATAAGGAATCTGTGGATACTGTGGGCCAACTGTGCTTTCATACTAACTACTTCATTAGCACTCGCAGTAGGGCATGAGGCACACCACAAGCCAGCAATAGAATCTTGTAATATTCCTTCTCCATCATTTATCCACATTCTGTAATCTAATATTACCTGAAAAGTAAGTTACAGGTGCATTGCAGAAGGCCTGGGTGTAATAGAAAAGTATTCCATACAGTTATAGAGTTCTGGTTCCATAATAAACTACATTTCCCAGGATTCCTTAGAGCTGAGTCAAGACAAAGCAGTCTCAAAATGAATTATTTCTGCAGCGTGTTTTGCCTTCATTAAGGGGTGAATGAGCAGTATAATTATTTGCAGGTAACTTGGTTGTTTGTAGCTGTTTACCTCCAAACTCTAAGAAGAAGAGGTTAAGATGCTGTCTTGTGTTAGAAGATGGATGTGACCACTGGGAGGGGAAAGAGATGTTCATATGTCAGTATATCTGTTTGAAATCATTTTAATTACAGAGGGGCTTTTGTTCTGTAACTGTATGGAATACTTTTTTATTACACCCAGGGCTCCATTAAATATCGTCTACATGAAAACCGGCCTTTGAAAATTTCCTAGTAAAATTCCCCTGCTACAGAGTGAAACCCCTTTCTTAGCATCTGTTCCAAATGCATCATCTTTCTGCACACTGTCAGCTGTGATTGGAGGCCTCCCTCTCCCCCCTTCCCTTTGCAATTATTGGCTTCCTTCTGCTGCAATTTGTGGTATGTAGACACCTGTTCTGCATATGGTGACTCAGTTGCATTTCATCACATTCAGATAGGCTTCTTGCTGTCCTGCCTTTCCAGATAAGAATCAAGCTTCTTTGACAAGATATGATGAATCAAGAATTACTACTGATTGGCAGAAGAAATTGACTCCTGAGCAGTTTTATGTCACCAGAGAAAAAGGGACTGAACTGGTAAGCTAAAATATGTAGCATTTTCCAAAAATATGGGATGAGTATGGATATATACATAGACAGTATGTTTCTGTATAGATATGTCAAACCTACTCATATTACGCAGTTATGCTACAGCGTCCAGAATCGTGTATGGCAGAGTACAGCTTATGATTTCCATAGGCCGAAATATGCTCCAGTTGGCCATTTGACACTCCTAAGCTTACCACTAAGTTGCTTCTGCACAGCCTAGTCATTCTGTGGGTGGTGGAATTGGGGCGGGGGGAGATTGGGAAAATGTCTTGAGTATGTCCATGTAGGATTCATCCACTGAGGACCCCAAGTAGTATTATAATTACTACTAGTAGTAACAATTATAATTAATGATTGAATCTATGGTTAAGGAATCCATGAATATTGAGGGCCAACTGTATTTTTATCCTACCTACTTCATTAGCACCTGTCATGATCAGCCTCTCCCTAAGTCTCTATATGTCTATATAGAAAAATACATGTCTTCTAAGGTCCCTGGACGTCTCAATGGATTGTGTAATCATTTCTTGTGCTTCTTGTAACACTTCTGGCTACAAGGATATAGCCAGACATTTCTCTGGTTCCCACTGTTCTCCAGAAGCCCTAAAATGGCAATGCCCCAATGGTAAATTCTGGAGAAGGACCTTTGGTCATTGCAACAGGAGAACGAGAATCAACCTTCTCAACGACTAAAGAAAGACATACACGGGCATAAGGTGTATGCCATAACAGGATGTCAGGCAATGATTCTGCCGTAACTGCCATGGAAATATCCTGTAGAATCCTGAGGTGTGCAGTAAAGAGAGGGTGTTTAGAATTCTTAGAGAACGACAATGTCTCACCAAAGTACATATCCCAGGATGCTGTAGGATTCACATAGCAGTTAGAGTGAAATCATTTGTTGCTGTATGTCACGTCATTTCTGGCTTAAGAAACCTAAGGGGAACCTATCACAAGGTTTTCTTGGCCAGATTTGTTCAGAGGGGCTTTGCCTTTGCATTCCTATGAGGTTGAGGGAGTGTGACTTGTCCAAAGTCACGAGTAGGTTTTCATGGCTGAGCAGGGATTCAAACCCTAGTCCCCCAGTTTCTTAGTCTGACACTCAAATAACTACACCTAGAGTGGAAGAGTGGAATCATGGTTGTGTAGTATGACAGGGACCATAATGTAAAATTGCTTTTTCCTTAATGAGTGGAGGTGTCTTCATTATGGGGTAACTAAATATATCTGTGACAGATCCATGTATTTATATGTGGTTCTGTCCTACTCAGAATTTAAAGTGGGGAGGGCATGGATGGGAGAGTGTTGAGCATTTTACGTTCTGCAACCTCTTCCTTGCAGCAGTTTTTCACAAGACCAGTTTGCCCAGTTGACAGAGAGGGGTGGAGTGGAATCAGTGATGCCATCCAAGTAGTACTTTGGGGCACATGTCCAGGCCTAACTTATCAGAATGAGTAAATGGACGAAAAATGCAGCTGGAGTCCTTTAGGATATTTTTAAGTTATTTCACTTAAATGGTAAACACACCACCTGGTAAAGCAAGTCAAGAGACTATAAGATCTAACTGTACAACTGAAATATTACCATGGAAAACAGGTTGGGAGAGAAGATAAGTGACAGAGAGAAGGCCCTGCACCTCTCTAGAATATTAACATACATGTTTGAAGCCTTTTAGTGGAATTCATCTGACTAACACGGAGCCTGGGATGTACCACTGTGTGTGCTGCAATGCCCCACTATTCAGGTAGGCGTCCAATTGTAACATACTTATTTTTTATTTATCATATTTAGATTCCTCCCTCTTAGGAGCATTTGCTTTGCTTACTACCACCACTACCACTATTTATCCTAATAACAACCCTGCCTAGGTCACCTGATGAGCTTTCCTTGATTTAAGGGTAGAATTGGAGAAAGATGGAACTTGGATCTTCCACTTGTTTTTTCAAAAAGCAATTGAAAGAGAGGATTCCCAAAACAAAATGGGGACTGAGCAGTTCAATTATTTTCTTTTCACAGTTTCCCCAGTCCTCCTCCCAGCTGCTATTCGGGAGAAGGGTAACCCCCTGTGAAACAGCAGTGAGCAACTGAGTTGGGGCTGGAGAGGCAATTGTCTTTCTCTTAAGACTTTCCAGGGGCCACATGGACTGTGAAAAATAGCACAGTAACGTGAAAGTAGCCCCAAAACACCTAGTTTTGAAAAGGAGGTATTTGGGGAGCTAAACAGGAAAAAAACTTCAACCTATTTGAAACAAGACTTCTGGGAGAGGCAACTTTTTGTTGATTGTGTGCCTTCAAGTTGTTTCTGACTTGTGGTAACCCTAAGGTGAACCTATCATGCAGTTTTCTTGGCAAGATTTGTTCAGAGGAGGTTTGCAGTTGCCTTCCCCTAGGGCTGAGAGAGTGTGACTTGCCCAAAGTCACCCGGTGGGTTTCGATGGCCAAGTTGGGAATCGAACCTTGGTCTCCAGAGTCACAGATGAACACTACATCACACTGGCTCTCCAAGGCAGGCAACTTCCCCTTCCCCCCCCCCTTTTTTTTTACCCTTTCCTTATTTCGCCAGAGTGATAGGGAAGGCCGAGGAATCTGGAAGAGCCGATGGCCATAAAAACACCATTAGGAGTCTGTATTCAGTCCAGAGTTTCATTTTCACCACATCTGGGATAGAATGTGGGATAACATGAGAAATCATATGTACATGCATTCATCAAAGGAGGAATCCCTTTTATACCTACATAAGTGTTACACAAAGCATATCTGATGCTAAACTATTGACAGTCATGGTTCCTAATGGCACCTTGAACAGTAATTTTTTACAAGTAGGTTGGACCAGTAATAGAAACCCACTGCCTATAGGTTGTAATTCTATATTTAAGGAGGGAGGTTTGAAGAGTTTATGGCTTTGGGGCATTGTTTTCTTTGTTATTATCTTTGTATTTGTATTAACTTGTGCTGTTACCCGCCTCAATCCTCTAAAGGGAGAGGCGGGATACAAATACATATTTCATTATTATTATTATTATTAATCAGAGAAAAAAGTCTTGTTTTCTAAATTTACCAGTTCAATCTGATAGTCCTTTTCCTGACAACTGGCCTTTCTTTTGTATGCTTAGGTATTCAGGTTGGTTATTTTACTGTGCTCTATGCGGAGCCATTCTTATAGGTGGTTTAAGACCAGCTTCATGTCTTCCAGATGTTTTGGGCTACAACTCACATAATTCCACAATGTATGGGTATTGTAGGACAGGACACTGAGCACCAGAATGGAGAAGGCGTGAATACCAGTTAGTGCAAAATCCTTTCTGTTTTGAATACTGAGCAACAGAAAACACACTCAACTACAGTCGCCCCTCCTAATGCACAGATCTGAGCTCCGCACACTTGAATATTCGTGGAGGGGTGACCTCCACTATTTGCAATGGCGTTTGCACTGGGGGCACACGCCCATGACACATGCACAGGAGCATGCTCCATTCAAGCCTATGGGTCTTGAATAAGTGTGAGCCTCTGTTTTTACTGGGATGTGTGTGTCTGGAACACGAAAACAAAGGGCCAATTGTATTATCTCTCCACCAAACTGTTTTGTATTTCTGGGTCTAGTGTAAAAAGCTAATTGTTATCTATACATGGAGACTTTTGCAAGTAGAAAAAAAGTCCCAGATTTTTAATATGTTAAAGACACATTCAGAACCCATCCAAAGAACTGTCCATTAAAGTATCCATATCTTTGATACTTGAAATGTTTCTGCAGTATGTAGCTTGCTGCTGTCTACTACAGAACACTCACTGAGTATTAGGAATACATGGAACATAAGCCTCAATTTTTATAGATAGCAAATTACAGGAGTTTAATGGAACATGGAACCTCAATCCAGTCATAAAATTACAACCAAGGGTCAGACTTCTTAAAATTATCTCAACTGCATTCAAGACAGCTAAAACAGAGATCAAAGCAAACAACATATGTTGGAGGTATGGTGTATTCAAAGCTAATCTAGTGCACATGTTTGAGGAATGTCCATTCATCTATAAATGCTCCGGTGAACTACTTCAAAGGACAAATACAATGTCAAACAGCAGTATTTTGGTGGCCACTAAAATGTTTCTAGCAGAAATCTAAGCAGTGTATCTATAAATAAACCACCCAAGGACAGTTGTGGCAGGGAGCAATTTTAATAGGATGGAAAATTGGCACAGAGTTTTGGCGGCAAGTATAAACAATTGAGTTGATGCAGAAGGGACAATGAACAAGACCCATTCAAAAACACAGTCAGTAGAATGAGAGAGTATAATTGTGTTGGTCCCAAATCAGGAATGTTCCTACACAACTACTGCTTTGCATGAGATATCTTCAAGCCTAAACATGTAACTCTGGTGTGTTATCTCCTTTTTGTTGCCAAACAAGACATCATGAGGAGCCATCCACGTGTCTGCTCCATTCTTGAATAAGATAGTCAACGGAGAGTCTGGTCACATTAAATCTCTCTCTCTGTCCCCCTGTCTATCCAACTACCTTCTCAATTCATTCTGTGGCCTTAAGCACTTGCCTTCCAGCTCTGTTCCAAAACCAGAAGTGAGCTGGACTGGAGGAAAATTGCTTTAAAAGCCAATGAATGCCAGCAGGTGGCAGAATATTGCCTTTCCCCTTTTCTGTGTGTTTTTTTCCAGACAACTTGCCATATTTTTATATGTTAACAAGGCAGAACTTTGGCTAAGATGGATAGATTTTGGTCCTCAGTTCAGGCACACAGATGGATGCTATCTGTTCTGAATTCCAATTATGAATTGAGTGGAGTGGGGTGGGCAAAGTGCAGGCTGCATGTAGCCCCAGCAAACCTCTTCAGCACCCTATCCTAGGCTCAGTTTTTGTGGGATGATTTTTGAATGACCTCTATTTAAAGTTAGAAGCAGGATCTTATTTCCAGCAAGAACAATAGCTGCTTGCACACTTGGAAGAAAGAGTACGAATGGAAAGAAAGAAGTATGGATTCTGTTTGTGGCTCTTGGGACAATTTGCAGTAGATCAGTAGAGGCTATTGTCTCTTAACAGTTGCAGCAGCTATTGGATCCTGCATTCTTTTACTGCTACAAAAGACTCCTACTCTAAGGTTAGAAAGATAACCATTTTCTACCTATCATTGTATGATTGTATTTTAATCTTGTTGTAAGCCACCCTGATTATAAGAAGGGCGGGATATAAATAAAAATTTTATTATTTATTATTATTATTATCATTCAGTCAGTAATCTTTAGCTGCATATTATATGTAAGCTCATGCTACATTCTTCCCTCTTTTTTCCCTTCTCTATTATTATTACAGTATTCGCTGGGGTTAGGGACACAGAACCCCCCTGAAAGTTGAAAAAATGCAAATAAAAAACACTTTGTCTTTTTTAACCTAATAGAAATCACAATTTTTTTGTGAGTCTTTCTTTATTCCGTTTGCGTTCATTCATTCATTCATTCATTCATTGTGGCATGTATTTCATGGTCCAGAATCTACTCTTTATTAGAAGATGTGAAAAAGAAATAATTTAAGGTGGGGTTCTATATATTTTTTCTGCCTTTCCCCCTTCTTAGTTTGGATTTTGCCTGGTTTCCATCCCTTTATTAATTATAATGTGGCTGAAGTGGCATACCTGAGATACAGAAAGTAAACCCTTTTCAGAATCTGTATTGAAACAGAAAGGATCACACAGTCTACCAACTGAAGGTTATTGGTTTTAGGATGTTATAAACAATAAAGATTCGTTCATTTTAGTAAATAATTGTCATAATTAGACATTGTGTTTTCATTTTGTTCCTTCAAGCATGCTATAGATTTCAGCTTCTTTTTTTAAACTAGAAAGCAGATATGCATTATTTCTTTCTTTGGACTTCACATTTGCCTTGTCCCTTAATAGTACTGTATAGATACCAATACGTGGAAGCTTTGGGCATAATCCAGTGCAAACTGGACATGTACCAAGCTACAATGCTAAACTTATTTCACTGGTGTAAGTCCAGCTGAACTCAGTTGTAAATAACTTAGAAAATTCATAAATGTTTTTCAGGCTAGCTGATGTGGAGGACGGGCCACTATTTTTTTCACCAGCGTGACTGGAACTGGAACTATATTGATGCCCATTGGCTAATTTTTTTTTCTTTCCTGGAAACTTTCTAAGGGTCAGCACACAATGGCTCAGGGGTCAGTACTGATTCAAGGACCACCACTTTGAGTAACACTGTTTTAGATCATGCATTGGATTTTGCAGATTTTCATTATGCTGCTGTGGTTGTGTGCCCTCAAGTGGTTTCACTTTATGGTGACCCTAAGGCAAAGTCTCCATATCTTGAAGTTTTCTTGGCAAGTTTCTTCAGAGGTGATTTGCTATTGTCATCCTCTGAGGCTGGGAGAGTGTAACTTACCCAGGGTCACCCAGTGGGTTTACATGACTGAGCCAGGAATTGAACCCTGGCCTCTAGTGTTATAGTCCAATACTCAAAGTACTATACTACACTGGTTCTTTAATTTTATTATTTGTTGTTGTTTGCCTTCAAGTTGCTTTCAATTTATGATGACCCTAAGAAAATCTTATAATTTCTTGGCAAGATTTGGTCAGGGGAGGTTTGCCATTGCCTTCCCCTGAGGCTGAGAGCATATACGTGGGCTTAAATCTCCCCATTTGAAATGAATGGGACTTCAAGTGTTTAACGTTTGCTTGAATTTCCTCTTTATTTCCTAAGCCCTATTTTAAAGGAAGTGCTAAAACAAAGTCTGTTTTTTACTTGGTTATGGAATGTTTGCAAACATTTGTTTATGAGGGGGTTTTTTCTCATTTCTATTTGAGGTTATTTTAAGTGTTGGGCAAGATTTTTCTGTAGTCTCTATACAGTAGTTGTTCATTTTTTCACCCTCCACTAGGTGTCTCTAAAGAGAACTGAATCTGATATGTTAGAAGATGAACATTCCTAGAACACCTTTTTAAAAACAACATCTTCAATTTTGTTTAAAAGAACAGCCATTGAACCTCTCCAAAAGGTTGAAGTTGTCAGTGATGAGTTAGTGGACATTTCTTCTTCGTACAGATGAGGATTGTATTTACATGAACAAATGTGAATGAATGAATTAATGAACAAATGCCTTTATTTCATTTAACAAACCATAGGCGTTATAAAACAAACAAACAAAATGAACAAATTTATTTCTGCAACATAAAGGTTCCGTATGAAAACCCAGTAGGCTCAAACTGCACAGAATGTTGAAAATATTGTGAGACTAATACCAGTCTCCTGGTCTTCACTGGGGCAGGGTATTCAAGGTAATGAAACCCCCGAGGTGGGGGCTGACAGCAGGAGAAGGTTAACCCTTTTGTATTCAAAAACCGCACCTCTCCAAAGCTTCCAGCTCACAAGAAAACAAAACAAAAAAATGATATAATAAGCAATAAAAATAATTAATTTATAGTAAGACTTCATTAATATTCTATTTTGCTATCCTTAATAGCTCAGAAGCAAAGTATGATTCTGGCACAGGGTGGCCCTCTTTTTCAGAAGCCTATGGAACACAAGGAACAGATGAAAGTGATACTAATATCATGAGGCGGCCTGATAATGCATCAGGATTGAGCCGGACAGAAGTCATTTGCAAACAGGTATATCTGACTTGCACAAAATTTAATAGGTGCTATAATGCAGGTGTTGTGCTAATTTTGCTAGCATCTTGGGAAACTGCCATTTGCATGATCTGCAACTAGGTGAATTCATCTAGTGTTTCCACCTAAAGATTCTTCAGGTCAGTTGCATATTGTACAAGAATAATAATGCAATATAGTTTCTGCCCTGTATATGCTTCCCTGGAAGTAAATTTCTTTGCTCCCAGTGGGATTTTCTTTGCAGTAGATATGCATAAAATTGCATTGCATTGCATTGAGCAAATTTAAATTGAAGTACCATCAAATACAACATCCCCCCTCCCTCCAAAGTTGACTCTCAATAGTCATACGGTGTTTAAACTCTTGGAATTTAAAAGTGGGATGCTGGTAACAATGAGAAGATTCTGTTTGCTTCAATTTTTTGATGTTATTAACTGAATCTGAAATAGTGTCTACAGTAAGAATAATTCCTGACATAGGAAAACATATAGAAAAAAATTAGCCAGGAAAAGTTGCACTTTTTGTTCCAGAATAATTGGATGTTCACAAACATGGAGGCTAGAATGGATGATTTTTGGAAACAAGTACTTAAACACAGAAGGTGTTGCTTAAATGGCAGTTGTTAATTTAATTGGCCCCTTCAGCTATGAAATCAATCTGTATAATTCATGTAGATAGGTTATAATTTAAGAAACTGGTGCTGCATTCAAGTCTGTTCATCTCTTACAGTGTGATGCCCATCTGGGCCATGTGTTCAGTGATGGTCCCAAGCCATCTGGGCAGCGGTTCTGCATCAACAGCGTTTCATTAACATTTAAACCGAATTCAAGACAGTGAGGCTTGGATATTTACATTGTATGTTAAAAGTGCTTTAATACTCAGAATTCTCTTGACAAAGTGGACTACCTTGAAAATGGATCAGGAGCCAGGTGCCTGTAGCTAATGTGTCTATTTTATGTAAATACTTGTATAGTGAAGGCAGTTAATTAGCATTTATGTAGCCAGTGCCAAGCCATTGATGTGAGATTTGTTGTGTTTATTCTGTAATGGAATATGCTTCTTTGATGTAGCCAGCCCAGTCTGTGGATTCTGTATACGCATGCAGAGCTCTTTTACTAAGAGACTGTTGTATTAAATCCTGCACAAACATCAAAGAACAAACAGTATGTGTATATTACCATATATAAGAACACTATGTTTATATTCTGTTACATAGAAAATTATTTTTTTCAATCAATTAAAGGTGGTTACTTGATTACTGAACTTATTCTGTACAATGTGATCAAGCAGATGCAAATAAATATGCCAATTTCCAAAACTTAAACTCAGTGTTTTTTAAATTATAAAATTATATATATGTCATCATCATTATTATGCAAACAAAATTATGCTTTAAATTCTGTAACACAGATTCCATGAAGAGAGAAATCCCAGAGGTGTAAACTGGGTTTAGGATAGGTAGAAGCCCTAGGGACCACATTGCAAACATATAATGACTAATAGAATGCACCAAAATTTCTTTTCCAAAAGAAAATCAGCATGTGCTTTATAGACTACAGCACAGCTTTTGGCTGCATTGATCATGGAAAACTGCTCTCAGAGACATGGGAGCTCCACTACATTTGAAAGTTCTGAACAAGAGTTCAAACAGAATATGTAGAAACAGAATGGTTCTCAAGTGGCAAGGGGATCAGGCAAGGCTGCATTCTGTCACCCTACAGTATTTGTTCAACTTATACATAGAAAATATCATAAGAAGAGCAGGCTTAGACTTAGAAGAGAGGTGAAGTTAGGAGGAAGGATATATGGACGACACCATATTATTAGTGTAAAACATTACAGACTTGGAACAATTACTGAGGAAGGTCAAGGAAGAAAGTGCAAATACAGGCTTATTGCTGAACATAAAGAAAACAAAAATAATGACCACAGAAGACCTGCATAAATTCAACCTAGACAATTAGGAAATTAAAATACAATGAGCCCTTCATATCTGTGGGGGTTCCATTCTGAATCCCCCCACCCTGCAGATGAAAAACAACAACAGAATCTCAAGTCCCATGGTTTTTAATGGTGTCCTTCATGCACACATGGTCATTCTGCCATTAGTGGTAATGGGGCTTTCCGTCCACAGATGCTTAAATCTGCGGATGACAAGCCCGCAGTTGGGGAAGGTGAGCTGTAGTTAAAAGATTTCCTATACCTAGCATTAAGCATTGACCAGAATAGTGACTACAGTCAAGAGATAAGACTGGGGAAGGGCAGTGATGAACTAGACAAGATGTTAAAAAGCAAAGATATAAAGCACTAACATTGGAATCATCCAAGCCATAGCATTCCACATCACTGTGTATGGATGTGAGAGTTGGACAGTGAAGAAAGCAAACAAAAAACCCTAATTCATTTGAGATGATGTGCTGGAGAAGAGTACTGAAGATACTGTGGACAGCCAAAAAGAAAGACAAACGGGTCCTTGAACAGATCAAGCCTGAAATAGCCCTAGAAGCCAAGATGATCAAAATGAGGCTGCCATACTTTGGCCACATCATGAGAAGTCAAGACTCAATAGAAAAGTCAATAATGCTAGGAAAGGTTAAGGCTAGTAGAAAGAGGAAACCGCTCACCAGATGGCTAGACTCAATTAGGGAGATCACAGGCATTAATCTACAACGGGTAGGCAACCTGCGGCCCAGCAAGGCCTTGGGACCGGCCCCAGCCCAGTCCTGCTGCCGATTGCCTCCAGGGCCTTTGGCGTCTCGCGCGAGGGGCATGTTGGGGCAATTGTCTATAGAAGCCTCAGAAACATGCATTTATCTTAATATTTTTTAAAAAATCAGCAAATTTTTTCGCATGTCCTTAGTTTTTATTTAAAAAGTGCCCTCCATTTGAAAATTTTGTCCTACATTTGTCCCCGTTTATTTATTTATTTAAAACTTTTTTTAAGTATTTGATTATTTATTTTTTGGCTTCGGCACCCCAGTTGTCTGAGGGACAGCAACCCGGCCCCCGGCTCAAAAGGGTTGCCTACCCCTGATCTACAAGTCTTAAACAGAATAGTGGAGGACAGGGGGTCTTGAGTATACAATCTCATCCATAGGGTTGCTGTGAGTTGAGGTTGACTTGAGGGCAGTTAACAACAACACAGTAATAATCATTTATTTCATATTTATTCATTATATTTATTTCATAATATTCATTCCTTCTATTTTCCCAGCACTAGGACTCAAGGTGGCTTACAAATTGGCAAAAATACATAAGAGTTATTTTAAAAAGCAGTTAAATAATCTATAGAATCAACTACTTAAAAATCCATTAAACAGAAGATAAAAATCAACAAGGCAGTTCACTTAGGAACTTGTTGCATTCAATTCCTAAATGCATGTTGGCATAGAAAAGTTTTCCCTCACTGATGTAAGGACAGCAAGAAGGAGCCATTGTAGCCTCCCTAGGAGGCTAGGCCCAATTACAAACATAGCTGATCCAACTCCTGTTGCAGAAGGAGTTATATGTAAAAGTTTGGGTCTGGAAACATAGGTGTGTATACTTATTTGTATCAGGAGTGATAAACAGTTCAGTATAGGGTGTTGCTGTTTTGTACCTTCAAGTCATTCCTGACTAATGGCAAGCCTATCATGGGAGTGGGAGGTTTGGCAGAATTTGTTCATAGGGGATTTGCCTTTGTCTTCCTCTCAGGCTAAGGCTGAATGAGTATGTTGAACCTAGCAATCAAACCACTACACCAGACTGGCTCTCTCAGTAGAGTTTAGATGAGTAAAATGATGGAGAGATAAATACAGTTGCACATTACCATAGACCCTCTCTTCCTGAATTAGGACACATCTGTTTCATAAAACACCTCGGTTCAAACATTATATTCACCTAGATTGCATGCATGCAACTTCATTTTAAGTTAGCTGTGTATTTTATAACTAGAAAGAAAATCATAGATCCATAAGCCAGTGCAAAATTATGGGGAACAACATTTTGGTTTTCTAGGCATGAAAATGTCTTGGGCTGATTTAGACTGATGATGTGCTGCATGAATTGGGATTGAGAAATCAGAAATTCAAATCTGTGTTTAGCCATGACATGTGTCAGCAGGGGCCAGTTGCGCTTTCTCAACAAGGGATTCACATGTTACAGTAAACAAAGGTACAGTATTGTGTTCATGTGCAGAAAGGAAATCAGCAGTCTCGATATGGTATACACATGTGTTTAATGTTACATATGAAAATCTACCAGTATACAAATCAGCAGTATGTGTCACATTCAATGCATGTACACTGTACCTAGACTGTGGATATACACCCAGAATTATTCATAAGTAGCATGCCATAGTGGTTTGAGTGTTGGACAATGACTCTGGAGACTAGGGTTTGATTCCCAGCTCAGCTACAAACCCCACTGAGTTACCCTGGGCAAGTCACATGCTCTCAGTCTCCATGTTTCTTATGATTTCCACTTTGGTGGCCAAACTTATAAATCTATGCTTTTTAACATGCTGGGGAGTACTTGGTTTATTTAGGCAGGCTTATTTGCTTTCACCTTTTCTCTCAGATTTGCTGTTCGCACATGCTCAATAAGAGATTGTAGAGTCAACTGCTGTTCACCTTGCCTGTTGTAGGCAGGCATACACGGGTAGTTGGATTGGCTATAGTAGAACCCCATTCTTTCCCAACTCAAGCTTTGTTGTGTTGTTTACCACAGACATGCTACTGCAACTAGATGCCAAAAGTGTCTTTCTCCAATCCTCCCTCACCACAGGTGCTGCTAATAAAAACCTTCAGTTAAGCATGGTGAGGAGGAAAAGGGGTCTGGATAGGCATAAAAACACTAACAAGGAGCTTGTTTGTCAGACAGTTTGTATTCCTGTAGGTGTGTGTATCTGTTTCAGAGGAGGAGAGAAGGATTCATTTCCTAGTTTACAGTCAATTTTGTTGGAATTCATGGAGAATGACAGCTATCCTAGTCCTTCAGAAACAATATTCAGCTAGTGTTGCGTCTTACTAGTTGCCTGACAAGAACCACCTACTGACATTCCTTCTTCTACACAACCATTAAAGGTACAGGAGCCATGTCTAGTTTTCACTCTGGCACCCCTGTTCTGGTACTGTCTGTATTCTTAAAAAGTGAGTTTGATGGCACTTAAACATCCTGTCCTGATGCATGAGGATAGCCTAAATGTGCGTAGTTTATTCTACCAGGTAAACAGTTTATTCTGTCTACTAGAAACTGAAATGACAAATGCTGTGGTTCATTCTCTGCTGACTTCATATTGGCTAGGTTTCAAGGGCACTTCTGCCCTTGGTAATAGACCTTTTTTTAAAGCCACGTGTAGTAACCTTAGTACACCTCATGTAATGTTTGTCTCTGTTTCCTACCTGTAAAACAGTTACATCTCCCAGTAGGGCTGAAACACTTAACACATCAAGAGTGTTACAGAAAGCTAAAAGGAATTCATGGAGCCCAGAACCCAGCAAGTGGCCTGAGCATAAAGTTGGCATTAATGCTATGCTGTTCATAGGTCCTCCAATGAGATCCTAATGCCTCTTGTACTTAAAAGGCAATCCCCATTTCTTCCTTTGCCAGCAACTTCTGCAAACAATTGGACTTTAGGGGTGTAGATTAAAGCTACATAGCAGGTGGCAATCTGTGATCTTGTATCTGCATCTCTTGTTTTGTTATCTGAACTCCCCTACAGCTGGCTCTCAACCCTGATTATCTTCTGTGCTATTACTCTTAGGTTCAAAGGAGATACAGGCTTCAGTTCCTTGATTTGCATGCTGCATGTAGCACAGAACCGAAAGGCAGAGGACTGCTTTATTTGGGAGGTGGCAGAGAGGGGCTTGTACAGGTGCCATATTATGAATTAGGAAGAGTCGAAGCTAAGCATGTGTACTGTGAACCAGGGGTCCAAGGTAAATGCCCTCTTTTCTGTCTGTTCACAAGAAAGCATTCATTGTACAATTTTGTATGTATTACCTGACCTCGCTAACGGGTACAGGCTTGACACATCCAGTGAGGAAAAACAGCTGAAGAGAGAGATAATGCCAAGCAAAAGGAACTATCTTTCCTGGTGCCAAGAAGCACCCAGCAGACATCTGAAGGGGCAGCATGACAAGTTGACTACATTTGAGTGCCTCATCCATCTACCTTCTCTTTGCATCCACAGAAATAATGAAAGCTTTTTTAAAAGTCCAATGTTAATACATTTACTCACAGCTTGTACACAGAACTTTACATATCTTTTAAAAGCAATTATTACTAGGATACATGCTTCATTAACTGAGGTTTACCACTACATTTATAAATAACAGTGCACTCCCCCCCCCCACAAAAAATAAAACAAGTAAAAAAGAAGAATGAATATGCAGCACCATCACTTGAAGAACTTCATATACGGTAGGTTTGTCTCTGGGAACACTGCAAAATGTTGCTTTTGCTCCATTAAGCCATATATAGACTGGGACCAGGACAAGTGAAAGACCCACTATGCCCAGTCAAATGTCTCAGTTAAGATTTGACTGAGAGGCCCTCCGAGTGCCTTCTCCCTCAGAGAAGTAGTAGTGACCAGCATGAGCATCTCCCTCTCCTATGGTGAGAGGCCATAGCTCTGTTAGAGACCACATTCTTTCCATGCAGAAGATCCCATGTTTGATTCTTGGCATCTCCGGACAGAGCTAAGAAAGAGATCACTTGCTCAAAATCCCCCAAAGCTGCTATTCACCAGTGTAGATACATTGAACTGAACGGACCAATGGTTTGATTTAATATAAGGCAGGTTTCTGTGTTTCACTAGCTATTGCCTGACATGGTTTTGAGGCACTAAGGCTGTATCCACACTACAGAAATAATGCAGTTTGACACTGTTTTAACTGCCATGGCTCAATTATAAAGAATTCTGGGATTTGTAGTCTTGTGAGATATTTAGCCTTTTCTGCCAGAGAGCTCTGGTGCAGCAACAAACTACAAATCCTAGGATCCCATAGGATGGAGCCATGACAGTTTAAAAAAGGTGTCAAACTGCATCACTTCTGCAGTGCGGCCAAGGTAAAAACTATTCTGACTTCCTGAGTACCTATTGCGAATTATTTGTTTTTAACTAGTTCAGCAACTATTGGCAGTGTCTTATTGTACAGTCAGCCTTCTGTATCAACAGATTCTTTATCCATGAATTCAAACATCTACAGCTTGAAAATATTCAAAACTATATAAGTTCCAAAAAGCAACCCTTGATTTTGCCATTACTGTATATATAAGGGGCACCATTTTACTATACCATTGGATATAATGGCACTTCAACATCCATGGATTTTGGTATCCACAGGAGTTCCTGGAACCAAAAACCAGCAGATATCAAGGATCCACTGAATTCGTTAATATTAATGTACAAAGCTGCCTTATACCAAGATAGACCACCAATTCACCTTGCTCAGAACTGTTTATTCTGACAGGCAATGACTGTCCTAGGATATCCCCAAGCTATGCTACCCAGGATTCTTTTGGCAAGAGATACCAAAGACCTTATGTTTGCCAAGACGTCATTCTGTCACTGAGGCATGGTCCCTCATTTGTGGTTGCATTATTGTAATTTAAGAATTGATTTTATTTTGATGTTGTATGGTACAGATGAGAAATTGGAAAGAAGTATAAAAGTCTTTAAAATAATAACCAGCAAAATTGGGGCTGGGGGAGAAACCAAAACAAATCACACACAGAGAGAGGGTTTAATTTCTTTACAATATTCTTGTGAGATGAAAAATGTTATTCTGACTTACTTGAGGAAAAGAAGGATATGAATAGATCTAACTGTTCGTTATTATATATATGTATGAATAATCTTATCCTGTGCAAATAATGAAAGTGGGAGAAGGAAATACATGGCGAAACTCAGAACACCTCTAATAAAGGATGAGGCTAGATATACTTAGAACATTCCTGCAAGCTCTCTACAAATCTACAGCCAGACAATCTAAGATTTGAGTTATGACAGAAGACATAAACTAATTTTTCAGGCTCAACAGGAAAGGCAATGACAAGACTAAGAAATGCATTAGTTCCTTTTTAACACACAAGATGGCACCAAAGAACCAATTTAGCCCTACAGACATTCTTGTGATAGTCACCATTTGTAACACTGGGGTAAATAAAGTAAGAAAAATTGACCCACTGGTTCATGACAGTTTATTTTATATTACTGATTGCTTGACAGATGTACAGTGTTCTTTCTTTGGTGTGGAGAAGATAACACTGGTTTGCATTGGGAGAGAGTAAGCCTCCTGCAATCCTTCATAGTTGTGTCTTTTTAATCCCACATCATATTCTTTAAGCATCACAGTACAGTTACATCTCCTACCACCTTTGCCTATACCCCATATTAAAAAAAAATGACTCCATTATTATAATACTATTATTATATAAGAATAATAATTCCTGTTTCCTGCTCCCCATTTCTCCAAGTACTGTAGTGACAAATTCTTGGGAAGTATTACTAAGTTAAGTTTCCCTTTGCAAGAGAGTACTGAAAACTTAACATGCCTTTTTAATATTTGCTTTATTTTTCTAACTGTACAGTCATAACTTAAATGGAAACAAACTGGAAGTCCTACAAGGCAACTGATCTCATGCAGAACAAATTGGACCACTCCTAGTTTTGATTCCCAGTTATGGAGAATTCTCTGAATTCTCTTCCCTCCAATTTAACCTGTTCCCTGTTTTACTTTGTGTGCTTTGCCCCCTTCTTTCAATTGGAGTGTATCACTAGTTAAATGTTCTGCTGGCTAAACCTAAGAAAGGGAATGATGCTCTTGTATCTAAAATCAGTGTGGTTGGAGGGGGTGTTAAGGAAGTGCTTCCACTAATAATTATACTAGTTTGTACTTGGAAAGTGAAAAAGGCTAATAGAAAGAAAATCAACTCATTTGATATGTGGTGTTGGAGAAGATTTCTGTGAATATTGTGGACTGCTAAAAAGACAAATAGATTCGTCCTAGAATAAATCAAGCCTGAACTCTCGTTAGAAGCAAAGATGACTGAAGTGAGGTTGTCATACTTTGGGCATATCATGAGAAGGAAGGACTCACTAGAAAAGACTATAATGCTTGGTAAAGTGGAGGGCAATAGGAAAAGAGGAATGCTGCATACAAGATGGATACATTCAATCAAGGAAGTCACGCGGCCATTCGTCTGCAAGAGCTGAGCAGGGCAGTTGAGGATAAGATAACTTGGAGGTGTCAGTCATAGAGTCACCATAGGTTGAAAGTTGACTTGAGGGCAGTTAACAACAAAGTATGTACCTGACCTCAGCCACTCACTTTCACCTGAGTTGGACAACTGAAGTACAAGGGTGTATACACATTGAGTTACTTTGGAAAATGTACCTTGTTGGACTACAGCTCCCAAAGTGGCAATATGCATGTGGACTGTGGGAGTTGTAGTTTAAACAATAATCTCTTTTGTCTTTTACAAACATATTTGGACAGCAGCTGCTTGCACTCCATATGTGGGTACTGATGGAAAACAGTAATAAAAAGGAAGGGGAGAGGAAGAAACAATGGAATGTGATAGCACCTTTAAGACTAGCTGGTGTTTATTTTAGCATGAGCTTTTGTAGATATAAGTCCACTACTTCAGATGCAGTACTGAGTCCATATAAAGCATAGGTATACAAGTGTGGTAATGTGGTGTAATGTGTTTCTGGGGGGGGGGAGTCCTTCCCAAGGCGTTGTGAAAAGCAAAGCAGGGCAGAGGGGAGGGTTGAGCAAATTCTTCTCTTTTCACAGCAAGTCCTCTGCTTAAGGTTGATGCTTTTAATTTAAAAATAAAATTCAAAATAAACACATACTTTTCTGGACATCACATATATTTTCAATGTTCTGATTTAAGGATTTATTGGGGAAAGGGGAAGTGAATCAATTGGACAAAGGAACTAAAGTGAATTTCCAGTTGTTGTCCACTTATCTTTGGTAAATTTACAAACACATTCTCATCCATGAAAATATGAACGGGCACATGCTACAAAGCATTCCCATTTTAAACAGTTCTCCATAGTGGCTATAATCCTTTTTTGGATTAAAATCCCCTAAATGCCCCAGACATTATGGTCATTCCCCATATTGGCTAGGCACATTGTGGGAACTTTGTTGCAAAAAAGTAACTTTCCCATGCTCTATTGTATGCCCACTTAGTAGGTGATAGCAGAGATCATGCACCAGGAGATGTATCATGAAGGTCTACTTAAAAAGATTGTATGTACAGCGCTGTGTAAATTTACAGCGCTTTATAAATAAAGGTTAATAATAATAATACTTAGAAAAAAACATGATACATCTCCATCTCTTCCCCTCCTCTCACTTTTTAGCTGTCACAGTCCCCACTCCACAGCCCCTGTGGGTCCTGATGGATAAAGCCATTATTTTGCATCCCGCTATAGGAACGTAGCAGCTGAAAGGTGAGTTAGAATCATGGAAGAATTGGAAGGGCCATCAGCTCCAACCACCTGACATGCAGGAATGCACAAAATACTTTTTAACTCAGTTGATGGCCATCCAACCTCTGTTTAAAAATCTCAAAAGAAGGAGACTACACCATTCTCCAAGGTAGTGTATTCCGTTGTTGAATAGCTCTTCCTAATGTTGAAGTGGAATCTCTTTTCCTGTCCTGGAGGATGTTGTTCACTGCATCTGCAATAACAAAAAGACTTATAAAAACACATTTTCATCTTAAGGTTTTGCATATAGAGATATCTTGTAGCACCTTTGAGACTAACTGAAAGAAGTTGGCAGCATGAGCTTTGGTAGACTTCAGTCTACTTAAGGTATTGTAAGTCACTAACAGAATGTGAAACTCTGTCAGAATTGGGCAAGACTTCTCTGGTGGTACCTAAGTCCTATACAGCCTTACCTCCTTTCTCTAGCTCATTGTCACCACATAGATATTTGCTTTGTCATGATGCCATAGCTTAGTGGTAGAGCATATGCTTTCCATAGAAAAAAGTTCCAGGTTCAATTAGTGGATAGTCCAACTAAAGTTGGGAACCAACTGTTTTCAGCTTTATGTGGGCAGCTTGCTGTCACCAGGTAGAGAATCAGCTTGCTATCTTCAGCTTAGCTGGAGAACTTAACTGGAGAACTTGCTGTCAGACAGACTGTCATGCAAATTGTAGAGAATGCTGGTCTACATGACCCAGTTGTCTGACTCTCAACTCAGTAGGATGCAAGAAGCAACCTATTTTCTCAGTCTAAAGCAGCAGGCCTCATGTCATTGGTCTACCTTCTGGGCCTATTGATAAGCATGCATTCAGACTGTCTTGGGTCTCAACACTATGCCCTATGAGGACTGGCATAGGGAGCTAGATATGCCTAGACTGGGGAAGAGAAGTTTAAGGGATGACATGATAGCCATGTTTAAATATTGGAAGGGATGCCATATTGAACATGGAGCAAGCTTGTTTTCTGTTGCTCCTGAGACTAGGATACAGAACAAGGGATTCAAACTACAGGGAAATAGTTATCATCGTAACATCAGGAAGATCTTCATGATGGTAAGAGCCATTCGACAGTGGAATACACTGCTTCCAAGTATGGTGGAGTCTCTTGCATATTTTTAAATGGCTGGATGGCCATCTGTTGAGAGTGCTTTGACTGTGGCATCCTGCATGGCAGGTGGTTGGACAGGATGTGGTCTCTTCCAACTCTGTTATTCCCTTCATTGGCTTCTTTTGCCCTTCCAAGCTCACAAAAGTATTCACCTTGGGGGGTCAGATATGAGGCTGTGGCTGAGAATCAGGGGCTCTCTTGTCTACCAGACAATGAGATTGCATCTGATGAAAAGGGTTTTCCCCAGAGATTCCTCCTAGAATCCTGGTCACTACTGATGCCAGTCTCTTGGGATGAGGGGCATGATGTAAGGGCCTCTTAATGCAAGGGGTCTGAACCTCATCCAAAATGATACACAGTATAAAGTGGCTAGAGATGTATGCTCTACTCCAGTTATCACATCAAAGCCTCTTGCGTTCTAATCTTGACAGGCAACTTCTGGTGCTCAGATCAAGAGGACAACATATTCTTCTACCAGAGCTGACAACTTTGTGATCTTATGTTAATCTGCTGATGCACATCAGAGCAGAGGATTGGTCTATAACATAATTAGTCTTCCAGAAATTAGAAACGAGATCTGCATTTGATTGGCCTGCCCTAATTCTTATTTCAAAATTTGAATCTGTGCCAAAATCCTTGGAAGAGTTCAAACTGTATTTTGAGCTTTCCTGGATCTGAAGCCCTATCAAACCTATCATTGGGAAAATCAGTTTCCTAATCTGTTCAGCATTTAATATTTCATGATCAAATGATAGAAGATATTTTCTTAGCAAGCAAAAAAGATATTCATCACACAGCCTTATGTTGGGGAATATTATCAGCTTTTCCAAATGACGATGATTTTGCTCTCATGGAGACAGGAATATGCCAACCATCTGATCTAATGACTCTAAGCAGCTATGGCATCGTTCCAAGAGGAAAGGCAAACTCAGTGTGAGAAATACCCAGCAGAGGGGATGATAAATTAGGACACAAGCTGTACAGAGCTACGCGGTGCCCAAAGTGAACACTGGCACCATACAAAGAGGGCACTGGATTTACACCCATTCCCTGAGTCTTCATATGCCAGCTCAGAAGGCTTGTTGTTGCTCCCCAAGCCACATAGCTGCAATGAACAGGTGCAGCCCCACCCAAACAACAACATGAGAGGACAAAGGAAAACAAATAAGCATTAAATCCTGCCACAGTGTTACTCATTTTAGTAATCGGAGACAGGTGGCATGAGATAATTCTGCCAGCACTAGGACCTCTGGCTGTACATATTGGTACAGCATTCATTGTAATTAAATTATTGGGACTTGCAGTTACATGATTTATGTGGCCCAGCAAATCAAAACATAAGTGGTAGGAGGAAAATATATTGTCTAAGGAATGTTGATGACCAACTAAGAGCATTTTCATCCTACACAATTAAAGCACTTTGATGTCACTTTAACTGGCATGGCTGCATGTTATCCTGGGATTTGAGGTTTTGAATAATCACTATAGCTCTCTGGCAGAAAATTCTAAGTGCCGCAATAAACTATTAATCTCAGGATTCCATAGGATGCAGATGTGGCAGTTCAAGTGGAATCAAAGTGGTATAATTGTGCAATGCAAAAGGGCCCTAAGAGCTTGATCTATAATTCCACTAAATCAAAATGGTTGCATTTAACATCTTTAGGCTACAGTCCTATACATACCTGCCTGTGTATGTGCCTTCAAGAGGCTTTTTGACTTATGGCAACCCTATAAATTTCATAGGGGTTTCTTAGGCAAGAAAAACTCAGAGGTGGTTTTGCCAGATTCTTTGCCTTGAATATACACACCTGGCTGGGAGTAAAACCTTTTGAACTCTATGAGGCTTATTCCTTAGGAGACACACTTAGGATTTCCCCATTAATTCTATTGGATATTATCCTGTGTGCATACATGCCAAGCTGGTTATTAGTGTTTCCACTGACACTCCAAAAACGTGCATCAATGCACATTACCTTTTGACCTTAGGGGAGTGGAAGGAAGCATCCCCCTTTCTAACCATAGACCATACAGTGAGTAGATGTTTTAAAAAGAAGACGCTGTGCAAGGCATGTGGCTTTGGCTAACGGCTGCTGTTGACTTCAGTTTAGCAATATGAAATAGTACCATCTCTAGTGTGGTCTGGGCACAGCCAGTAGATGAGGAGGTAACAACCTGTGGCCCTTCAGATGTGACCAGACTCCCATAACCCCAGCTTATGGTCAGGAGCAAAGGGAGGGATGCAGACATGACAAATACATGGATCAGTACCAGCTCTTCAAATTTTATCTACCATGCATGATGCTGTAAGAGGTTTTTTCAAACCAACAGTAAGACTAGTTGAATGCAGGAATATATGCGATTTTGATGTCTTTTTAATATTTTTGTACGGGGTGGTGGTGCTGGAAGACAGAAGACCCTGAGGGGCCAATGCATCATCCAACCCCTAACAGTTGCCCAGTCCTGGTCCACATATACCATATATATTCAACTATATATCAGCCTCATATAGGTCGAGGGCAGGTTTGGGGGCCAAAATCATAGATTTTAATATGACTCATGGATCAGTCGAGGGTAAAAATTAGGGGCATGTAACAAAGAATGTAAAGGATGAAACAAAGGAAAACAATGTTAAAAAACTTACAAACAGTTATAACTGTTTGGTCACACTAAAGGCTGGATTGATGAGAGAGTAGAGGGTGAACAGTGATTCCCGTACAGATTATATTTTTGCCTTTCACCAGGGGATGGTTCATTTTTTGATAAGAGTTAAAGTACTGTACTTACACTGACCCATGGATAAGTCAACTCAGGTTTTGGGGGTTAATTTTTTGAATAAAATTTCTAAACTTATACCATGAGTATATACACTAAATTTACAGTTATTTGGTTATACACCGCTTTCTTGATTACATAATTCAGGGCAAGAGAGGAGTCATTTTCTAGCCACTGTTAAATCAAATAGAGTAGGAATTCTTGCTGATGGACAGAAAAATATCCAAAGATCTACTTGTAGACCCAGATACAGTGGATTCTGCCCGCTCTAGTCTGTGTTAACTTTTCTTCACTGGCATTTCCCCCCTCATTATGCTGGGATGAAGCCATACAGCCACACTGAGACAACAACCTCTGAAAGTGGGACCCATAGCACAACTAACAAGCCCTACTATAAGTTTGATGAAATCTGGATTGAATACGTTTATTGCAAAAGGTTCCAGTGGAATGCAACAATCTAAAGGATTTTCAACAAGCAGAATGCATCAATGCAACAAGGAATGCAACATGCTGAAGGATCTCCATGGTGGAGATTAGTGTTCTCCACCATGCACAAATGCAGCTGCCACTTCTTTCATAATTCCGTTTTAGAGAGAACTGAGACTGGAAACGTTTGCCCACCAAAGGCACTTCATGAGCTTGCTGAGGAAAAAGCAGAATATAAAGTTATACTTGTGACCCAATATAAATATAGGATTGCTCTAGTACAGTATTTGTTGCTGTTGTTGTTTGCCTACAAGTTATTTCCAATATATTGTGAGTCTAAGGCAAACCCATCACAGGGTTTTCTTGTCAAGATTTGTTTAGAGGGGGGTTGTCTTTGCCATCCTCTGAGGCTGAAAGAAAGTGACTTGGTCAAGGTTACACAGGAGTTTTTCATGGCTAAACAGGAATTCGGACCCTGGTCTCCAGAGTCATAGTCCAACATTCAACCCGCTATACCATGTTGGCACTTCTAGTACAGTATAGTGATTCTCAAACTTGGTTCCCCACATGCTGTTGAAGTATCCCTCCCAGAAACCCTTACAAGTATGGCTAGTGATAGGGGCCGGGCTTCTGGAAGTTATAGTTCAACAACCTCTGGGAATGCAAGATGCTATACTAGTAACACACACCATCAGACTAATTGGGGAAATTATAGAACTGATTACTTGCTTTGGTCCTTTCAGAAATCCAACCTTCAGAACTCATCTCCAAATATCTTGCACATCTCTTTCTGTGGACCATTATCCTTGTAGGATTAAATTCCTCTTGATGGATAAATACCCAGCTTTTTATTATTCTGAATTTTGCAACAAGCAGAAAAGATTCATATTCTTTCCTCTCATGGTAGATGACCAGGTTCCATCAATCAGAGAAATGTGACATCCTCTCTACCAATAAAAAATGTTGCCTGTCAGAGGTAAAAAGTAGTTCCTTGCAGACTTGCTTCCATTGTGCTTTATATAATTTACAGCTTCCTCCTATGCATGTTTTCTCAGAAATAAATCTCCTTGAATTTGGAAAGGCTAGTTGTTCCTAAATAAATGTGCACAAGACGGCATCTGAAATTATTCAGAAGTGAAGACTGCACAAAGCATTGCAGGCATGTATGGCTGGTCATAAGCAAATCCCTTTCAATTCCATTAAACATATTCCTAAATAAACACTCAAGAGATTACAGTTTTATCATCCACATTATAATTTCATAGCACTTTGATACTGTTTTAACTGCAATGACTACATCATATGATATCCTGAGGTTAATAGCTTGGTGAGGAACTTGTAATTCTCTGCTGCAGAGAGTTCTTTGTGCCCACTCACCCTGAGACTACATCACTAGAAACTGCTAGCAGCTGAGAATTCTAAATTCCTCACCAAACCACAAATCCCAGAATTCCACATAACTCAGAATTGTTTGGCGTAGATAGCACCATAAATCTCAGTCCCTTCTCTCTCAATCTCCCTCTCTCCCTCCTCCTCACACCAAGGTAGTGTCTCTTATGATTCTGTTGCAATAGGTTTAGCTAGCAAGTAGTGTGAAATATATCCTTTATTTTAGAGCTGCTTCTCATCAGCTCTTATCTCCTGAGAAAAATAATCTCTCTCATCAATCTCTCTATACTTTTGTTAGTTTTTCCCTCTCCTACTGTAGCTTCCAACAGTCCTTTTAATTTTGGACAAAGTGAAAAACAACTGCCTTCAGTTTATTTTATTTCCTTTCCCTTCCTTCCTTCCTTCCTTCCTTCCTTCCAAAAAAATATTTGAATTTATTTCTGGACTTGGGCTGCTGTCTAGAACTTGGTCAAATTCTTATTTTGAAGTACAACTCCCAGAATCCCCTGGGGATTGGGAGAGTTATACTCCAAAAAAAGAGGAGTTTTCACAAGCTCCACCTCTGTCTTTCAACAGCTGAGATCCTATATTGCTTCAGGGTAGTGTATATATCCACTGGTGGGGTTATATTTTGCAAACCATGCCCTGGATACCAACACAGGGAAACATATGCAGACTAATGGCCAATGCACATGGCTGATAATTTATTGTGAAATTGCAACACAAAATGTGCAGAGGCAATGCTCCTTCACACACTATTCTGTGAACATTCAAGCAGTCCCATATGCACAATTCTGCTTTTGTCCAAGAATACCCCTCCCCATGTTTAGCACAACATATACTATCCTGTGTCATTAGCAGGATGTTAGGGTAGAATTCAAAAATATAGCTGTCTTAGTCTGTAGAATCAGTATGTAGAGAGATCTTGTAGCATTTTTGAGATGAAATGAAAGATAGAAGTTGACAGCATGAGCTTTTGTAGACTTAAGTCTACTTCCTCAGATGCATTTATGAGATGCCTCCAAGACAGCAGAAGTCCTGCTCAGGTCTTGCAGATTCATGAGGGTGGCTTCCTTGGTTAAGTCTATCCATCTGTAATGAGCTCTTCCTCTTTTCCTGCTGCTTTCAACGTTTCTAGTGCCATCTCATGATGTGTCAAAAGTACCACAGTTTCAGTTTTCAGAGACATTGTTGTGTTAGTCTGGAAAATCAGTATGCAAAGGGATCTTGCAGCACCTTTGCGACTAACTGAAAGAAAGAAGATGGTAGCATGAGCTTTCATGGACCTGGGTCTACTTCTTCAGAATCATGTTTGGAGCAGAGGGTCCAGAGCTCGTATAGGTCTGTCTCTGGACTCTCTGCTCCAAACATGCACCTGAGGAAGTAGGCTTGAGTCTACAAAAGCTCAGGCTCCCAGATTCTTTCTTTCAGTTAGTCTCAAGGGTGCTACAAGATCCCTTTGCATACAGCTTCATCTTAGTCATCGGGTCTGATTTACTCCAGGACTCCATTCATTTGTCTATTCAGCTCTCCTTGCTATCCTTCAAACCCTTCTCCATAAATTCAACTGCCCCAATTTTCTTCCTGTCATCTTTCTGAGCTGTTCAGTGTTCAGACTCATACATAGAAATCAGGCCTCTGTGTAGATGAGAGAAAAAAGATTGGCACAGAGTGGTGTTGGGCAGAAGCTGCTGTATCTGGGTCTACAAGTAGATCTCTGGATATTTTGCTATCCACCAGCAAGAATTCCTGACTCTATTTGATTTAACAGTGGCTAGAAAATGACTCCCCTCTTGCCCTAAATTATGAAATGAAGAAAGCTATGTGTCATCAAATAACTGAGCGGATGGACTTATTCCAGGAAAGGTGATGCCAAATGCCTGGCTGTTCTGTTCTTACCTGGATACTGGGACCAATCCTTTGGATCAAACATTAATCAGAATAGGGACTGCAGTCAAGAAATCGGAAGAAGACTAGGAATGGTATGGGCAGCTATGAGAGAACTAGAAAAGATCCTAAAGATATACAACTGATCACCAAAGTTAGAATTGTACAAGACATTGTATTTCCCATCACTATGTACAGATGTGAGAGCTGGACAGTGAAGAAAGTAGACAAGAAGAAAATGCACTCATTTGAGATGTGGTGCTGGAGAAGAGTGTTGGAAAAGCATTGCATTCTCTCTCCCCCTCCTCAGATGGATAGGATTTTCCCTGCATGCAAACTCCACTGACTTCCCTCTTTTAAAGCATGCCATTTGGTCCCACTGAATCACAGGGGCAATAAATACATTTGTAAATTGGTAAACAAGTCATGTGATTCCGCTAACTTCCTTTTAGAAGTTTTCTCTCACACACAAAAGATCCTCCTGCTATCCTCAGGGCTTCCTATCTCCCTACTCTATCAACTTTCTTCCGAAAGATGGTGAGATAAAGATTTCTTTTTTTTTTACCTGAAGTATTCATTAGATAGGTTAGGATGTAGCTTCTATGCATATGTAGATTTAAGCCATTAGTAAAGTTTTTTAAAACTTCAAGGTATTTGTGTTGCCTTTGAGTCAGGCTCAGGTTTTAGAGAAGCATTGTTAGACAAGGACACGTTTCTGCTGCTCTGCTGATTTAAAAGCTAGACCCTGACAGGCTTGGCTTTGATATCTTTTGATGTTTTTGTACTTGAATCCTCTACCTGAGGATACTGCGGATGGCCCAAAAGACAAACAAATGGGTCCTTGAACAGATCAGGTCTGAAATCCTCCTGGAAGCCAAGATGATCGTGAGAAGGTACTTTGGAAAAGATAATAAAGTTAGGAAAGGTAAAAGGCTGTGGAAAGAAGCTCACTGGAAAAGACAACAATGCTAGGAAAGGCGGAGGGAAGTACTGTATATACTCATGTATAAGTCTAGAAACTGTAGTCCAAACATTGACCTGAGCTGACTTATCCACCAGTCAATCTAAGTACTGTACTTTAACACTTATTTTTTAAAAAAGGATCCATCCCTTGGTGAAAGGTGAGAAACAGAAACACTGTTCCCCTTCTACTCTCTCATCCATCCAACATTTAGATGAACACAAAGAGTTATACTTGCCAGAATTGTGTATGTCCTTTGGCCTTGCTTTCCTTTGCTTCATCCTTTAGAGCCTTTGTTACATGCCCTTAGGTTTTTGCCCTTGACTTTATCCATGGGTCATAACAAAACCTGTAATTTTGGACCCCAAACCTGCCCTCCCTGGACATAGACATGAGGTCAACTTATGGTTTTGCAGATAGGATAGGGAGAGAGAGAGAGACTGAATGCTACATGGATGGACTCTATGAAGGAGGTCACACCACCTTTATTTCTCCTGGCTGCATCCATACTGGAGAAAAAACCCAGTTTCACCGCTTTAACTCCATTCTGGCTGAAGGCTATGGAATTCTGGGAGTTGGGGTTTGTTGTGGGGTCCAGAGCGGAGCTGCTCCGCTGTGGACCCCACAACAAACTCCAGCTCCCAGAATTCCATAGCCTTCAGCCAAAGCGTTAAAGCAGTGCCAAACCGGGTTATCTCTCCAGTATGGATGCAACCTGTAAAAAGTGTTACTTCTTCCCTTTGCCTTCGCCTACTCCTGGTGTAAAATCCAGCAGCTAACAAAAGTTGTGGTCTTTTTGGGGAGGAGAGGGGGCCATGTCGAGAGATGTGAGTGATGCCCCAAAGGCCCGCTTTTCATCAGGCTTTCTCTCTCTCCGACGTCTGTGAAGGAAGGAAGGAAGGAAGGAGGGGAGGGGGGGCACGATTTGGTCCCTTTCTTGTTTTGTTGTTTCAAGAAAGCTGTTCCTGCAAATCGGAGTTGTTGGTGGTGGTTAAGAGGCGGGGGATCCAAGCCGGGGCAAGAGACAGATGCACAAAAAGATACCTGTTTGGGGTTGTCAAAGGCCTGGCAATCACCCGTGAGCGACCATATATAATTTGATTTGCTAGGGCAATCTGCGGAGCGATTGCCCATCATTTATTATGTTCATTGAGCGTTTTCCTTAATTGTGTCTCCTCTCCTTTCTCTGCCTTCCTTTTCTCTGGCTCCCTCCCGGCGGCCCAGCGCACAAGTGGCCAGATTCCCATGGACCGGCCTCGGTTTGCAGCTTGGCCAGCTTTTCCCAAGCGCTCCGGGCGCCAGGGACGGGAGGCAAGCAAGAGCCCAGGCCTCCAAGGCCGGGAAGAGCAAAAGGAGGGGGAGGAGGGGAGAAGAAGGAGAGAGGGAGGGAGAGAGACCGAAAGAGAGGCGCAGGTACGCCCCTCGGCTTCCCCCTATCCCTCCATCCATCCCCAGCCATTCATCCTGCGCCTCACAACCCGCAAGCCTTGCAGGTGCTGCCTTTTCAAAAGAGCCCCCTGCTTCTCCTGCCCCCTTCCTCCTCCTCCTCCTCCTCCTCCTCCCTATCTTTCACCTTCTCCTCCTTCTCGTCCTCCTCCTTTCTCCTTCCTCTCCGTCTATTCCTCCTCCTCCTCCCTCATCTTCTCTTTCACCTTATCCTCTTCCTCCTCCTTCTCTTCCCCTTCCTCCCCTTCCTCCTCCTCCTCCTCTTTCTTTTCCTCCTCTTTCTCCTTCTTCTGCTCTTCTTCCTCTTCCTCCTCCTATACTTCCTCTTCCTCCTCTTCTTCCCACTTCCTCCTCCTCCAGATCGCTTGCTGCTCTTCATTCTTTTCTCAGGAGGATCTCGGGGTTCCTTTTGCAGCGGCCAGAAAATCATCACTGGGGGATGCCAGATTCAGCAGTCCTTCCCCCCTGGCTCATCCTTCACTCCTTCTCCTTCTTCTTCTTCCTCCTCCTCCTCTTCTTCCTCTTCCTCTTCCTCCTCTTCTTCTTCCTCCTCCTCCTCCTCTTCCTCCTTCTCCAGATTTCGCAGTCCTTCCTTTCTCTCCCTCCGGCTCAGGTGAGGGGAGCAGTGCCAGGCTGAGGCCGACAGGGGGCGCTCTCTCCCAGGCGGGCAGGTGATCCTAGCCACAAAGGAGGACAAGGCATGGAAAATGTAGGATCTTCACGAAAAACAAATCTTTGATTTATTCCAAAATAAAAGCTAACAACTCTCACTGAAATGTGGATTCTTGCTTCTTAGTCATGCTCAAAATGGAGGACATTTTGGGATTCCTGCTGAGCAGAAGGTCGAAATGTAGGACATGTGCTGGAAAAGGAGGAGGGCTGGTCACCCTGCGGATACCTGGGGCTCCCGAGCGCTGGAAATGCCGAAAGGTCGTTGTTGTTGTGTGCCTTCAAGTCATTTCCGACTCAGGGCGACCCTATTTGCTTGGCAAGATTTGTTCCGAAGAGGTTTGCCATTGCCTTTCCCTGAGGCTGAGAGGGTGTGACTTGCCCAGGGTTACCTAGTGATCTTTCCATGGCCGAGCGGGATTCGAACCCTGGTCTCCAGATTCCTAGTCCAACACTCAAACAGAGGGTGGCCGAATGTCCTAACCCCGATGCCCTACATTTTTCTGGGGTTGCCCGACATTTTGTGCTCATCCTCCCTACAAAATGTGGGGCATCCCCAGAAACATGTAGGACATTACTAAATAAAAGCTAAAAACGTGCGTAGAAATGTGAATGCGTGCTTCTTAGTCATGCTCCGATGTTTTGACATTCCTCCTGGACAGAAAGTTTAAATGTAGGACACGTCCTGGAAAAAGAGGGCGTCTGCTCACCCTGCACTCAAACCACTAGCAATCTGCTTGCCCACGTTATCCCACCATCACCGCCTTTTAAAAGGGGTTCGTGCATCGCTGTGCGAATGACCATCTTCTTCATCCCGTTGTGGTTGCTGTGCGCCTTCAAGTGGTTTCCACTCAAGGCGATCCTAAGGCGAAGTTATCGCAGGGTTTTCTGGGGCTGAGAGAGTGTGACTCGCCCAGGGTTACCTAGTGGATGTCCATGGCCCTTCAGGGAATGGAGCCCTGGCCTTCAGAGCTCAAACCACAACACCATCCTAATCTTTTTCGTTCCAAATCAGTCAGGTTTCTGTGCGTAAAATGCGCACAAAATGGCAGGCAGACAGCAAAGGACTCGAAACGATGTCCCAACAAGTGTGGAGTGGGTGCCTCTCCTCCCTCTTTGCCCTTGGGGAATAATATTTGAGAAGAGCCTGAAACTCAGAAGCTGTTCATCTCTAGGAGATTAGTTGGTGACTGTTGGGCACAACCAACAACCTATCCTTGTTTTACTCCCGAGTTTGCAAGAAGAAGAAACATTCCAAGAAGAAGAAGAAGAAGAATCCACACAGCAGGCAAGAAACACCCGTGAATGACAGGCTGAGATTCTTGGATCTGGGCAGCGCAAGATACAGGGAATGGCCTCCTTGTACAACTACTCCAGTTGTAGTAGTTGTAGCCGACGTCTGCACGATGACTCTGTAGAATCAGTACTAGAGAGATCTTGGAGCTCCTTTGAGACTAAATGAAAGAACGAAATGAGTAGCATGAGCTTTTGTAGACTTCAGTCTACTCCCTCAGATGCATTTGGTGGACTGGAAGCCAGGCACAGGCATATTATATGTCTGTACCTGGCTTCCGCAGACACACACACACACACACACACACACACACCCCTGTACCTGGCTTCTACAGACACATGTATAGACAGACAGACACACACACACATATGCCTGTGCCTGGTTTGCACTCCACCAAATGCACCTGAGGAAGTAGACTGAAGTCTAGGAAACCTCATGCTGCCCATTTCTTTCTTTCTTTTAGTCTCAAAGGTGCTCCAAGATCTCTCTACGTACTGATTCTAGAGACTAACACAGCTATATCTTTGAATTCTACTCCTCTTGTTGCTGCTGCTGCTAAACTTTCCTAACCACAAACAACCCAACTAGCCATCATCAATCTTCTAACAACGACAAGAATAAAACCAACAACAACAGGGCGGGGGGGGGGCTGGCAAGTCTCTTCCCCCACCCCGTCCTTTAATTTGCTTCAGAGCCCACAAATCGATGGCGTCCCATTCGTCTCCCTCTTCTCCAAGGGAGGCTGGGGTCGGAGGGAAGGCTCTCCTCCGCCTTTCCTCTCAGGGCGCACAAGTGGTGGGATTCCCATGGACTCAGCCCTGCTTAGCAGCTTGGCTCTGGGGGCTGGGTGGAAGACATGTGGGGAGCTGGGGAGGGGGTGCTCCAGACAGAAGACACGGCGACCCCTGCTTGAAAGCCCTTGAAAGGAGGCTCTTTATGGCGCATTACCAGCCGAGGGCTCCTCAGGTACCAGCTCCTCGCCAAAGGCGCGCCAAGCCTGGGCTGCAGGTGCCCTCGCCTTGGTGCCTTTGTGGCACTTTTCTTTCTGGAGGGCTTTTGTTGTCCCATTATAGCCCCTCCAGGACTGAGGGGGCTGCTGCCTCACGGTGTTATGGATGGCTCTCCTTGTCCAGACCCTGTTCCAATGAAAGCGGGGACCAGCGAGGAACAGCATGGCTCCATCTCCCCTCACCAATTCCCAGGATTTCAAGGGCGCAGCAAAAGGGAGAGGAGAAGGAGACCCTCAAGATGTCCCTTCAGAGAAGGGGGGCCAAGTGGTCCCAATAAAGACAGAGCCAGTTTGCCTCAGGAAGCGTTCCAGTTTGCCCCAGGAAGTGTTACGGTTTGCCTCAGGGAGAGGTCCAGTTTGCCCCATGAAGAGTTCCAGTTTGCCACAAGAATAGTTCCAGTTTGCCTCAGGAAGAGTTCCAGTTTGCCTCAGGAAGAGTTCCAGTTTGCCTCAGGAAGGGTTCCAGTTTGCCTCAGGAAGAGTTCCAGTTTGCCTCAGGAAGTTGCCAGGTTTGTGCTCAGGAAGGGTTCCAGTTTGCCTCAGGAGAGTTCCAGTTTGCCCAGGAAGTCGTTGTTGCCCAGAAAAGAGTTACAGGTTGCCTCAGGAAGGTCCAGTTTGCCAAGAGAAAAGTTCCAGTTTGCCTCAGAAGAGTTCCAGTTTGCCTCAGGAAAGAGTTCCAGTTTGGCCTCAGGAAGAGTTTCCAGTTGTTGCCTCAGAAGATTCTTCCAGTTGGCTTCAGAGAAGAAGGTTCCAGTTTTGCCTCAGGAGAGTTCCAGTTTGCTTCAGAGAAAGTTCCAGTTTGCCTCAAGAAGTTCAGTTTGCTTCAGAGAAGATTCCAGTTGCTTCAGGAAGATTCCAGTTTACCTCAGGGAGAGTTCCATTTGCCACAGAAGTTCCAGTTTGCCTCAGGAAGAGTTCCAGTTGCTTCAGAGAAGAGTTCCAGTTGCCTCAGAGATTCCAGTTTGCCTCAAGAAGAGTTCCAGTTTGCTTCAGAGAAGAGTTCCAGTTTGCTTCAGGAAGAGTTCCAGTTTACCTCAGGGAGAAGTTCCAGTTTGCCACAAGAAGAGTTCCCAGTTTGCCTCAGGAAAGTCCAGTTTGCTTCAGAGAAGAGTTCCAGTTTGCCTCAGGAAGAGTTTTCCATGTTGCCCAGAAGGAGAGAGTCCAGTTGCCTCAGGAAGAGTCCAGAGAGAGTTCCAGTTGGCCTGAGGAGGAGCTCAGTGACACCTCAAGCCTTGCAATAAAGCAAACAAAAATAAACAGTAAAACAAAGCAAACAAAAAATAAACAGACTCACTCACATACAAATCAATCCATTGTTTTCTTCTGTTTCTACAATACACATTTATTCCTTTCTTTACTGTACAGTCTTACATTTACCTTTATATGAGCCTTGCAATATTCTTTAATTGAATGGCTTTTGTAAAATAAAGCAAACAAAATAAACACACACACACACAAATCAATCCATTGTTTTCTTCTGTCTCTACAATACACAGCTCATTCCTTCCTTTACTGTACAGTGTTGTTTTTACCTTTATATAATATGCCTTGCAAGATTTCTTTTAATTGGATGGCTTTTGTAAAATAACGCAAGCAAAAAATAAACACACACCCTCACAATATCAACCCATTGTTTTCTTCTGTCTCTACAATACACAACTTATTCCTTCCTTTACTGTACAGTATTTATTTTAATTGGATGATTTTTGTAAAGTAAAAGAAACAAAAATAAACAAACACACACACAAAGTCAACCCATTGTTTTCCTCTGTGTCTACAATTAACAATCTATCCTTTCCTTTACTGTACATTCTTACTTTAACCTTAATATAATAAGACTTGCAATTTTTTTTATTAAATGGGTTTAGTTAAATAAAGCAAACAAAAATAAACAGACATACAAAAATAAATCCATTGTTTTCTTCTGTCTCTAGAATTGTTATTGTTGTTGTATGTGACCCTGGTCTAAGGTAAACCTATCACAAAGTTTTCCTTGGGAGGAGTACCATTGCCATTGCTGTCCTCTCTACAATACGCAAGTTATTTGTGCCTTTACCTTTACATTCTCACTTTTTACTTTTATATTAGTCTTGAAATATTTTTGCACTACTGACTCAATATATTCCTCTATAGGCTTTATATGTTTATTGTATGTGTCCATCACCTCTGAGGTCCTTTTCATTCCCTGGTGCTTCAGATTTGAAATTTTCAATCCACCTCTTCTAGGTGAAGAAGGCAAATGAAACTACATGTAGATAAAACATTATAGCACGTGATAACATCACAAATAGCCCACATGTGTGCCGGGATGGGAACAAGGAATGATAGGTGGGACTTTCCTGTACATGTATACACAACAAAAGAGACCTGCATTTGTCACAAGGAGTGTTTAGTAATATCAAAAGCTTTTTTCCCATGTAGAAAGTTTATTCATACAGAAAATGTGTCAGTGGCCCAAATATGTGCTCTCCCCCTTAAAACTTTGTAAAGGATTTAAATGTTTGGTGGGAGTTGCACCATGTACTGTGGGGATACCACCTTTCCGATTCTTCAGCCATTTTCATTCTTTTAAAGGTAACAGGTCTCTTCACATACCTATTCAGTGTAACCCCTAAAATGATTGTTGTTAATTGCCATCACATCCACTTCAACTTATGGCCACCCTATGAATGAAAGGTCTCCAAGTCACCCATCAACAACCCTGATCAGGTATTGCTGAGTCAGGGTCCTTCACTACATCTATCCATTTGTAATGTGGTCTTCCTCTTTTCCTACTGCCTTTTACCTTACCAAGCATTACTGTCTTTTCTAGTAAGGCATGACTTCTTATGATATGTCCAAAGTATGACAGTCTCAGTTTCGCCACCTTGTAATAGGGATAGTTCAGGCTTGGTTTGCTCTAAGACACAGCCATGGGTCCTTAGCAGCCCAAAGTATCTGTAGAACACTTCCCCAGCACCACATTTCAAATGAGTTGATTTTTTTTCCTTTCAGCTTTCTTCACTGTCCAGCTTTCACAACCATTCATAGGAGTTTATTACACTGGGGCTGATTTGGACATTAAAGAGAAATAAAAGCACATTTAAAGTATCCCATAAATGAAGCAGAAATGGCGAGTAATAGTATGAATAATTATCACATGCAATTATGCAAATAAAGTGATATTGGAAATGCACTGTTGCTGAAGTCCTGAAAGTTAAAAGATGCATGTTAATGCTCCTTTGTGACCACTTTCATGGCAAGTTTTGTCCGACGTGTGAAATCGTTACCTGTAATTATACCATTTTTCTGGGATATTCACTGGATAAACTCTCAATCTCCTTCATATGATAAACTCCATAGAAATGGGAAGTAGAATGGCATGGACAATCCTAACCATAATATTCATAGTATTGTGACACTTCAGGTTCTTGTCTTGTTCCTTCATAGCTGCTGTTCTATGTCCTTGACTTCTTCTGATTTCTTGACTCCAGTTTCTTTTCTGATTAATGAGTGAGCCAAGGTATGGAAAATCTTAATTTTTTTTTTCAACTTTAAAGTTATGTAGATCACCCATATTCATTATTTTTGTTTTCTTAACATTCAGCTATAAGTGTGCCTTTGGACTTTCTTCTTTGACTTTCTTCAGCACAAGAACTTGCTATTCTCTGCTAGTTGAATGGTGTTATCTGCATGTCTTATATTATTCAAGTTCATGCCTTTAGTTTTTATGTGTCCTTCCTCTGAGTCTTATCCTGCTTTATGTATGATACATTCAGTATATAAATTAATCATATAGGGTGATAAAATGCACCCTTGCCTGATCCCCTTTCCAATTGGAAACTATTCCATTTCTCTGTATTCTGTCTTGACAGTAGCCTCTTGTCCTGAGTACAGGTTACATGTTAGGACAATTAAATGTTGTGGCACATCCATTTCTTTCAGAGCTACTTAATAGTTTTTCATAAACTACACAACCAAAGGCTTTGATTTATAAAGCACAGGCTGATTTTCTTCTGAAATTCTTTGGTATGCTCCATTATCCAACATATGTTTGCAAATGTTTGCTTGGACATCTGGCATTTCTTGCTCCATATATGGCAAAAATCTTTGTTGTAGAATTTTGAGCATCACTTTGCTTGAATGGGAAATTAATGCAATGGTCCTGGGGTTACTGCAATCCCTGGTGTTCCCTTTCTTGAGGACTGGTATGTGTGTTGATGTTTCCAATCTGTGGGCCATTGTTTTGTTTTCCATATTTGTTGTTAGATTTTAGCTCGAGCTGGAATAGATTCTGCCTCTGTAGCTTGAAACAGCACTATTGGCACACCTCTGTTCCTGGTTATGGATTCTTCCTAAGCACCCTGAGTATACTGCCACTTCAATTTCTAAAACTGTAGCTTCATCTTCCAATTATTCTTCCTTGAATGAATCTGCCAACCACTTGTCTTTTTTATATAGTTCTTCAGTGTATTGTTTTCATTGTCTTTTTATTTGTACTTGGTTATGCAAAGTGTTCCCCTGCTGGTTGTATAGTATCTCCACTCTTGGTTTAAATTTTCCTGTCATTTCTCAGATCTTGTGGAAGAGGTCTCCTGTTCTTCCTTTTTTTGCTGTTATCGTCTATGTCTCTGCATTATTACAGTAGTTTTCCTTGTCTCTGCACACAAGTCACTAAACAGTTGCATTCAGGGTTCTGACTTATCACCTTTTACTTTTGCTTCTCATCCATCCCTATTGGCCTGTAGAGTATTATCTATCATCCATTCAGGCTTTTCTTTCTTTTTGGCTGCAGGTAGTGTCTTTTTGCATTTCTCCCAAATAATGTTCCTGGCTTCAGTTCAAAGTTCTTTTGGCTCCCAGTCAATTAGGCTTAATAGTGCAAATCTATTTTTTTCCTTATCTTTAAATTTAACAAGGCTATTCTTCAGGTTGTATTTTGGCAAAATGATTGGTTTAGTGTTCTTCTTTAGACTTACTCTAATTTTTTATATTATCAATTCATGGTCTGCACCACATGGTGCCCCAGTCTTGTTTTTGCAGAGAAAAGTAAGCTTCTCCATTAACATTTTCAGTTAAGTAATCTCTTTTGTAACATACTGCCTAAAGAAATCTGGAAATCCTAAATCCCTTTCAGATTCTCCTGATAAACGTATTAACCTAATATGGATGTGGATATGTCATAATAAATCAGTTCTTGAGGAAGGGGGAGAAATCCTCATTATATTAAATTTTAAACAGTTGTTTCATGTTTAATTACACAGCATTTTATTGCCCTTGGTAGTTGCCAAAATGTGCTGAAGACTTCAAGACCAAGAGTTTCACATTGACATCTGTGGTGGCCACTAACTCAAGCTTTCCATTTCCAAGACCAAGCCATTTCATAGATGTGTAGAAGCATGCAATCTTACTTTTGATCTGGATAAGGATTTCGGCTGGCAGATGGGACAACCTGATTTCTACTTCCATGCTTGGTGAGAGCTGAAAGAGGAAGAAGACAGAAAACAAAGGGAAATAAACTTTATTGAACCCCAGAAAAGGGAGGGGTATGGGAAGTGACCTCTTCACAAGCAGCACTGACCAAATGTTCATATACATGTGTTCCTGTGCAGAATACACCCTCCTTCTGAAGGAATAGAGCTACACACAAGCATTGATGCTGATACTCCAACGGGGGGGGGGGGGGGGGAACCCACAAAAAACCTTGGAATCACTGTGATTCTGTGATCCTCAACTAAGGCAGGGCCTGAAAAGCAGTAGCTCAAGCGAGTGAGCCATGCCGGGAGGTAGAAAAGCAGAAGGTCCATAGGGCAGAAGCCTAACCAGAAGTCCAAAGGCAATCCAACTGCCTTTTCATCCCTCGAGGTCCGCATGGGTTCTTCCTTCAGTGCCCTCTGCATCTAATCGCAATGTACATTGATAATAATTTGTGATGAATGAGCGAATTGATCCAGGCCACCGATCAATCCATGGACGCTTAGCATGTTTTGGATTGCTCCTCTCTTTTAGAACAGATCGGTCCAAACCCCCCAGAATGCTCCAAGAATTAAGCCTTTGTTCCCTGCCGGCCTCTTCCCCTGGACTTGTTCCCTCTCTGGGTTATCTCACTTTGCGGAAGGCTTTGAAGTTGGGCCATTTATTACCCTGCGACCAGTAGCTTTGCCTGGCATGGAGATAGGCAGAGAGGTGCTGCTTTTGCTCCTCACTTCCTTCAGCACCCACACATCCCCCCCAAAGCATGCCCCTCTGCACCCCTGAGCCCAGCAAGAGTGTGTCCTTATTCCAATACTATTTATTTGGGGGAGGGAGTCTCAGAAAGTCCCAAAGTCCTCAGCCCTCCCAGGAAAAGAGTTGCTGCTGCTGTTGCTGAGTGCCTTCCTTTCCAACCCTATTGTGGGGTTTTCTTGGCCAGATTTCTTCAGAAGAGGTTTGCCATTGCCTTCCTCTAATGTTGAGAGAGTACGATTTGCCCAGGCTCACCCAGGTCCAAAACACACTGCATAAATAATCCAGTTCCAGACCGCTTTAATTGCCCTGGCTCAGTGCTAGAGAATCCTGGGAATGGTAGTTTATTGTGGCACCAGAGCTCTCCGACAGAGAAGGCTAAATGTCCCTCACTAAACTACAGTTCCCAGAATCTCCTAGCATTGGGGCGAGGGCAGTTAAAGCGGTCTCAAACTGGATTATTTATGCAGTGTGTTCTGGATTTCAGTGGGTTTTCGTGACTGAAATTCGAACCCTGGTCTCCAAAGTCATAGTCCAGCGCTCCAACCACCACACCACAAGTATTGTAATGCTGTATTGTAAGCACTTAATGGGGCTTAATGCTGCGTTGTACACCCACTCCTTGTCTGTTTAGGCTTGTAACGCATCGGCTGTTTGTTTGGTGCTGACGCTGCTTAGGTGTCACAACAGCCCTGCAAGTAGGTCGTTATCAATCTCCCGTTTTAGTCCAGGGGTGAAATATAGTACTTCTTTAGGGCTACTCCATTTCCCACGAACGTGGTGTGATTTTTAATCCAGATCTCTCACTACCAAAGAGGGCATCCACTACAGTCAAAGGACTTCCCACCTTAATTGTGTTTAGATGCCAATTACGCCTATTACAGGACTTTAACGCAATAAAGACTATTTCCAAAGGTGATGGTGAATGTATTTTTTGCTCCCGTTGGAGTTGGCATCCCTGCCATCCATTTTCAGAGAACGACCCAGGGCTCTCAAGAGTTTGAATTTCAGGGGAGGAGAAAGCAGATGACAAGGGTGGGAAGAAGAAAATCCGATATGTCCAAAATCGATACACACCCAATCACAAGGAGCTGATTTAATTTGGTCTGATGTCTGAGGGGGAAGATGCTCTTAACTTGGGATGTCACCAAAACGTTCACAACATAGTCAATAAACCAACGCTTCGGTGGTTTAAAAAAACATAGTTATCAGCTTCATTAGTTTCCCGAAGCTGGCTAGCTAAATAGAGATATGGAGAGAGAGAGAGAGAGAGAGAGAGATAAAGAGGGATTAGACATAGATACATACTGCTCTCTCGCCCTCTGTTTTCCTAAAGACAGGAAAATATTGGGGGAATTGGAAAAAGAAAGGTCAAAAGTGGGGTGCCACAGTCCAAATGTTAGAATCACAGAATCTGGGAGCTGGAAGGGGCCACAGCTCCTTGGCACACAGGAATCCACAACTGCAACACTGCTGAAAGATGTTCATCCAAACTTTGTTTAAGAATCCCCAAAGGAGAGTCTACCACCAATGAAAAAATCTAGTCCCGAGGTTCTCAACCTTTGATCCTTCAGCTGTTTTGCACTTCAGCACCCAGAAGCCTTTGCCAGCATGGCCAATGATAAGGGAATCTGGGAGATGAAGTCAAAAACATCTGGAGGGCCAGAGGTTGAGAACTACTGGATAGTCCATGGTGGAACAGCTCTTACAGTAAAGAAGTACTTCCTAATGTTTACATGGGATCTCTTGCGACTTGAATCCAATAGAAATTACACATATTGTTGGACCCTAACTCCCATCAGCATTACCCAGCTTATCAAGGAGTGATGGGAGTGCAGTTCAACAGCACCCAAAGAGTCACATAATCACAAATGCAAATGCAAAAGACATACCCCAGAGAATATGTGGGAATCATGGGAGCCTCCAGATTTGGTGGGCTACAGTTCACAGCATTGCTCACCACTGGCAATACTGGTTAAGGTTGATGGGAGTTACAGTCCAACAAACTCTAGAGAGCTGCTAGAGTTGGGAGCCTAGGGCCAGCCCAGACCTAATGAAAGGGGGCAAAACTAGCCTGGTGTAGTGGTTTGAGACCATAAAATCCACTCGGCAGTGAAACCCGCAGGGTGACTTTGGGCAAGTCACACTCTCTCAGCCTCAGGGGAAGGCACCCCACTTGAAAGGTAAAGTTTGTGCCTAAGCTTCTTCATCTGGAGGAGTTCCAGATCGCCCCAAATCCGTTGTCCAGTGGAAAGCTCCTCCACTTCTGTCTGAAATTCTCCAAGGTGGTGATGGATCCCCAGACTTTGGTCTCCCAGATGTTTTGGACTTTAGCGCCCAAAATTCCTGGCTACCGGCCAAGCTGACTGGGGTTGCTGGCAACTGAACTAAAAGCGACCCTTCTCTGTAGGGCAGCATCCAGAACAAATGGGGAAAGAATGCCCCCTTCCCAGAAGAGGTTTCGAAGCATCCCTCCAGTCCTCCTCAAGTGGGTACCCTCCAGAAGTGTTGAACTTGCAGTCTCCATTATTCCCATTCAACACAGACAGGTAGAATGAGGATGATGGAGTTATAGGATCACTACACCCGATAGACACTGGTTTTCTCTCCCTTCCTCCCTCCCCAACCTGTTGTAATGGTTTGAGCCTTGGACTGTGACTCTGGAGACTAGGGTTCGAATACCCTTCAGCAAAAGTAACCCGCTGGGTGACCCTGAGCAAGTCACACTCTCTCAGCCTCAGAGGATGGCCATGGCAAACCCCCTCTGAACAAATCTGGCCAAGGAAACTCTACCTTAGGGTGGGCATAAGTCGGAAACGACTTGAAAGAAACAACTGTCTCTCTCTCACAAACAATTCTGCTTCATTCATTCATCCACTGTTATATACAAGCACCTCTCTTTACTCTGGAAGTTTCTTGTACTGATTTCACTGATTTCCATTGTGAGCTTGCCCCACAAAAAGCCCAGCGTCCGGACTACCAGGGCAGTACATTATTCCTTCTTTATACTATTACTGTGATTTTACTCCTATGCTTCTAGGGTTTTCTGCCCCAGTTTGCCACCTTTGGATACCTTGCATCTAAACTGGAACGGGGGTGGTGGTGGTGGAGGTGCCATTTGCTGCTCTGCCTCAGGCAGGAAAATGTCTTGGGTCGGCCCTTTTGGACTATTAAATCTCGGTTACCACCTGTTGCATCTTCATGCTCAGAATCACTTCTACAAAAGCGCACGGACATTCACGTTAAAGCACCTAAACTCTAATGCAAGTGCTCAAGAACGCGTTTCTTTGCATGCCTACTGGAACCATGTCTCCAAAGGGCAGCCTTTGGGAATTTAGCACCTTCTTCCAGCGCCATCCAGACACTGATGCCTCCATCTCCTGTCTTCCTCCTAAGAGTCAGGGCGGGAGGTTTAGGATATTTTTCCTTCATGGGATACTAGATGCTACACTTTCCAAGTTTGAAGATCCTGGAGCTGGAGATCTCCGAATGTGGTTGCCATTTACCAGATGGATTACTTAAGGAACAAGTGAGGATATGAATGAATGAATGAATGAATGAAATTCAGGCTCACTTTTGCATGTGTTTAATTGTATTGTTCTTCAAAATTGTAGAATAATAGAATCCTAAAGTTGAAAGAGACCGCAAGGGCCATCCAGTCCAACCCCATTCTGCCATGCAAGAAATCTAAATCAAAGCATCCCCGACAGATGGCCATCCAGCCTCTGTTTGACGACCTCTAAGGAAGGAGATTCCACTACACTCCGAGGAAAGAGTGTCTTCCACTGTCAAACAGCCCTTACTGTCAGGAAGTTCCTCCTAATGTTGAGGTGGAACCACTTTTCTAGCAGTTTGAATCCAATGTTCTGGGTCCTGTTCTCTGGAGCAGCAGAAAACAAGCTTGCTTCATGCTCAATGTGACACCCCTTCAAATACTTAAACAGGGCTATCATATCACCTCTTAACCTCCTCTTTTTCAGCCTAAACATACCCGGCTCCCTAAGTCTCTCCTCATAAGGCATAAGCATCGGAGGAAGTAGACTTTCTAGTCTAGGAACCTCCTGCTGCCAACTTCTTTCTTCCAGTTAGTGCTACAAGATCTCTCTACACAGTGATTCTAGAATCATAGAATAATAGAATAATAGAGGTGGAAGAGACCACCGGCTATATCTTTGAGAAAACATGCAGAGGGAATCTGTGTGGGCCATTTAGCAAATCCAAGTTCTGTTTGGTGGATTTTGGGAGGAGGGAGGGAGGGAGGGAAGAATGAAGGAAAGAACGAAGGAGGGAAGGAAGGAAGAGGGGAAGGGAGGGAGGGAGGGAGGGAGGGAGGGAAGAATGAAGGAAAGAACAAAAGAGGGAAGGAAGGAAGGAAGGAAGGAAGGAAGGGGGAAGGGAGGGAGGGAGGGAGGGAGCAAAGAACGGAGGGAAGGAAGAGGGGAAAAAGGAAGGAAGGAAGGAAGGGAGGGGGGAAGGGAGGGAGGGAGGAACAGAAGGGAAGGAGGGAAGAATGAAGGAAAGAACGAAGGAGGGACGGAAAGGAAGGAAGGAAGGAAGGAAGGAAGGAAGGAAGGAAGGAAGAGGCGAAGGGAGGGAGGGAGGGAAGCAGGAAAGAAGGAAGGAGGGAGGAAGGAAGGAAGGAAGAGGGGAAGGGAGGGAGGAAAGAACGAAGGAGGGAGGGAAGGAAGGAAGGAAGGAAGGAAGAGGGGAAAGGAGGGAGGGAAGCAGGAAGGGAGGGAGGAACAGAAGGGAAGGGAAGGAGGGAATAATGAAGTAAAGAACGAAGGAGGGAAGGAAGGAAGGAAGGAAGGAAGGAAGGAAGGAAGAGGGGAAGGGAGGGAGGGAAGCGGGAAGGAAGGGAGGGAGGGAGGGAAGGAAAGAAGGAAGGAAGGGAAAGAGGGAAGAAGGAAGGAAGGAAGGAAGGAAGGAAGGAAGGAAGGAAGGAAGGGGAGAAGGAGGGAGGGAGGGAGGAAAAGAGAGCGCGAGCCACCAAAGGCGCCCAGTCCCGGCTTTTCTTCCCGTTGCCTGAGGGTCCTCTTAGGTGTGGGAACCCCTCCCCTGCCCTCCCTCTCCTCAGTGAAGAAGGGGTCCTCCACCATTCCCCCTCCTCCCTCCCCTCCCGCCCAAAATCCCCCTCTCGCCCCTGATTGGCTGGCCGGGGCCTGGCCGGCGGCACGCGCCTGGGGTTGTCCTTTATAAGGGTCCTCGCGTGCCAGCCCCGCAGGTCGGGTGAAGCAGCCTCCGGACGCCTCCTCCACAAGCCTCGTCTTCAGCCCCACAGCCACGTCGAGGGGCTCCAGGAACTGAGGAGGGAAGGGGGCATTAAAAGGGGGGGGGGGCACTTTCCTCTGTGTGCTGAGGGCAAAGAACCCCCAAGAGGCATGGAGTCGGTGTTGCTGGAACACTTCCCTCCGGGGCTGGACTCCTCGTTCCCTCCGGAGGAGGCTTACTTCGACGAGGAGGAGTTCTTCACGGACCACTCCTCCTCCGGGGAACCCCTGGAAGGCGGCGGCGGCGGTGGAGACGAGGAGGAGGAGGGGGGCTTCCTGGCCCCGCATTTCCCGCAGCCTCCCTCTCTCCCTGCTGCCCCTTTCCTCCTCGGGGAAGAAGGCCCGACGGCGCCCGGCAGCTTCTCCTCGTCCTTCTCGCCCGGCTCCTCGCCCTCCTCCTCGGGGCTGGCTCTGGAGGGCTATGGGCTGCCCGGCTCCCCCTCGCTCCAGCACCCCCCTCCTCCTTCTGCCCACCGCCGGCCCCGCCGCCGCCTGCGCTCCGAGACGGAGCTGCAGCACCTGAGGCAGGCGGCCAACGTGCGCGAGCGGCGGCGCATGCAGAGCATCAACGAGGCCTTCGAGGGGCTGCGCTCCCACATCCCCACGCTGCCCTACGAGAAGCGCCTCTCCAAAGTGGACACCCTCCGCCTGGCCATCGGCTACATCCACTTCCTCGGGCAGCTCCTCCACTCCGAGCTCCCGCTCCGGCGCGACGGAGGAGGCGGCCACGGCCCCTCGGCCCAGGCCGCCAAGAAGGTCATCATCTGCCACCGCGGCACCAGTAAGTCCCGCAACGCACACAACACACAACGCCACACAACACAACACACCCGCCCTGGGAAGCCCCGAAGCCCCGCCGTCGGGTCCCCGGTTTTTGCTCTCTCTGGCTTGCGTCCGCACTGCGGGAAGAACCCCCGGTTTCACCCCCCACTATGGACTTCTGGGAATAGTAGTGGACACGGGCACCAGACCTTTGCAGGTATAATCCGGTTTGACATCGCTTTAACTGTCGTGGTTCCAGGCTATGGACCTCTGGGAATGGTAGTGGATTGGGGCACCAGAGTTTTGCAAGGATAAACTAGCAGGACCGTCCCTACAAAGCTCTGGTGCCCCCAAGTCAACACCGCTTTAACTGCTGTGGCTCAAGGCTATGGAATTCTGGGAATGACAGTGGACTTGCGCACCGGAATTTCGCAGGGATAATCCGGTTTGACACCTGCCATGGTTCCAAGCTATGGAATTCTGGGAACTGTCCTTGGCCGTGGCTAGTCGTAATTCCCCAGCAAACTTCCATGCCCGGAATTCCATAGCATTGAAATATCCGCTCTGCATCCGCACTGAAGAAACAGTCCGGTTTGACCCCTCTTTAACTGCCTTGACTCAAGGCTATGGAGGTCTGGGAATGATAGTTGACTGGGGCACCTGGTTGTGGCTAGTCCTAATTCCCCAACAAACTACCGTTTCCAGAATACCATAATATTGAAATATCTATACTGCTTCCACACTGGAGAAATAATCCGGTTTGACTCTACTTTAACTGCCATGGGAATTGTAGTTCGTTGTGGTTAGTGCTAATCCCCCAACAAAATACCATTCCCAGAATGCCATAGCACTGAGCCGTGGCAGTTAAAGTGGGGCCAAACTACATTATTCCTGCAGTGTGGACGCAGCCTCTGAAAGCTTCTTCAAAGCGCTGCCTGCGCACTAGAGAAACAATCCGGTTTGAACCCCCGCTTGAACTGCCAGAGCTCTGGTGCCACAACAGTTCCCAGAATTCCATAGCATGGAGCCAGGACAGTCAAAGTGGAGTCCAACCGGATTGTTTCTCTCCAAGGCGCAGATGGCCTCCCTAGGGGTGCATCTGCACTGTAAAAATAATGCGGTTTGTAAAAATAACACACAAGAAAGAATGCAGAAAGAATGTGCTTTAAGTGATGTAGCTGCATCCTATGGCATCTTGGGATGTGTAGGTTTTACAAAGTATAAGCTCTGGACTCCACTCCAAACGTACACCTGAAGAAACAGGCTCCAGCCCAGTAAAGCTCATGCTGTCAGCTTCTTTCTTTCAGTCTCGAAGGGGCTGCAAGATCGCCTTCTCTCTCCGTTCCCTTTGTCCCTTGGCCACTGATTCTCCAGACTAACACGCCTGTGCCTTTGAAAGAAAGAAGTTGGTGGCATGAGCTTTCCTAGGCTTGAGCCTCCTTCCTAACATGCATCTGAGGAAGCTGCCTCTCAAGTCTAGGAAAGCTCATGCCACCAACTTCTTTCTTTCAGTCAGGCTCAAAGGTGCTGCAAGATCCCTTTGCCTACTGATTTTCCAGTCTAAAACTAGAAACCTCTCCTCCCTGCTGCATAACTCTTCACTCAGACGCATAGACACCTGCAAATGTTCACCCACAGCCTTAAGCTCTTTGCCTCTAAATCATTAGAGATTTGGAAAGGCTCTCCAAATGGCCCACTTGAACACATCACGGATTCAGATCTGAATCCTTTTAGGACCTTTTTGGGTGAATGTGGACTGCCCTCCTCAGTTAGCAGAAACAGTTCCACAAATACAGCTTGTAAAGAGATCTTGTAGCACCTTTGAGACTCACTGAAAGAAAGAAACTGGCAGTGTGAGCTTCCCTAGCTTTAAGCCTACTTCCTCAGATACATTTGGTATAGTTCAGATCAAAACTTGTTCCATGGAAAGGCAAAAGTTTCTAGGTTTTGGAGAAGGCTGGTCTAAAGAAAGGTGTTTCTTCGCCCAGGTGCGAAAAACACTTTCCGGGGTTTACTCTTCTCGTGGGGGTGTGCCTTCAACTCCTTTCCAACTATCATGGGGTTTTCTTGGCAAGATTTGTCCAGAGAAGGCTTGCCATTGCCTGAGGCTGAGAGAGTGTGACTTGCCCAAGGTGGGTTTACATGGCTGAGCCAGGATTCGAACCCTAGTCTCCCAGAGTCCTAGTCCAACCATTATACCACACTGACTCTCCTACTAGGTTCCTTTATAGGGAGTGTTAGACAGGCTGCATCCAAACTGTAGAAATAATCTGGTTTGACACCACTTTAACTGCCGTGGCTCAATGCTATGGCATTCTGGAAAATGTTGTGGCACCAGAGCTCTCTCTGACAGAGAAGTAAATGCCTCACAAAACTACAGTTCCCAGAATTCCATAGCATTGACCCATGGCAGTTAAAATGGTGTCAAACCAGATTATTTCTAGTGTGGATGCAGCCACAGATTGCCCAAATAGCTTGGATTTAGCACTACATGCAACAGGCACTTGGATGCTAATGGGGCGCCTGCTTCTGCTCTCAACTAGGACAAGCCAGAGGGAAAACAGGTGCCTTGGTGCTTATTATTTTCTGTGTTTGACTTCTCTTTTGTCTCTTTCTTCTCCCCTCCAGGATCACCTTCCCCAAGTGACCCAGATTATGGACTCCCTCCCTTGGCTGGCCATTCTCTCTCTTGGACTGACGAAAAACAACTCAAGGAGCAAAACATTATCAGAACTGCTAAAGTGTGGACCCCAGAAGACCCCAGGAAGTTAAGCAACAAGCCTTCCTTGAACAACATAGAAAACGAGCCACCCTTTGACTTCATATCATGAAATCTGAATGTTGTTGGACTGTAAATATCAAGTCTTTCCACCAGTGTACATTTGTACTTAAAGACATATTTTTTTCCTCAAAAGGTACTTTTGAATGAAGAAGAAGAAAAAGAAGAAGTATTCTAATGGCAATCAACTTTTTATTTATCTATTTATTGCTTAGTAAAGTTAGGGAAATAGAATTGTCCTTTTGAATGTATAATTTATATAATTTATCCTAATTTAAAAACAAACAAACAATATGCAATAATTTGAGATTCTCCACCAGCACTTTCTGGGCAAAACTGTTGGAAAAAAGGAAACACTTCCCAGAAAATGTGAACATAATTTATTACCATTTGTTGAATGTACCAATTATATTATATTGATAATAAACTTTGATTAAAAATAAAGATTATTTTATTTAAAGGAAGGTGGGTGTGCGTATGTGAAGAAGCCCAAAATTGGTGCGGACTTCCCCAAAATCCAATAGAAGTTGTCTTGAATGGGACTCAACATGCCTGGATGTGTGTCTTTGTTGCCCTTTGACTTACGGCAACCCCATAATGTCATAGGGTTTTCTTAGGCAGGGAATACTCAGAGGTAGTTTTGACAGTTCCTTCCTCTGAAATATAGCCTACAGTACCTAGTAGCAGTTGGTGGTCTCCCATCCAAGTACTAACCAGGGGTGAGCCTGCTTAGCTTCCAAAATCATAGCATCTGGTGCCTTTAGGTTATTTAGACCATACTCTGTGTTTAACAATAGTGGAAGCAAACCCCTAAAATCCTCATAGAGTTGCCATGCTTTTTTAACAGTCCTTGCTCCTATACATTCAGCACACAGACCACAGAAATATGCTTTCCCCAGGAAAGATGGCAACCCACAATTACTTATAGTGGTCTTGGCAACTCTATGATAATTTTAGGGGTTTGAAACAAAGCCACCCAAACTTCACAAAGAGTTTGAAAAGATACACAAAATGGCAGGGAGAATGGCAACGCTACAAAACCCAATGTCTTGTAACCTAAAGTGCCTCATTGGCATCTGTGTGCTGTATAGATCATATTTGTGTTCTCTGTGAACTTCTTATTTAATTTTGTTTCCTTTTTAGAGGCATCTACTTTCTTCTAGCCATATTCTCTAACTGAACCACCAGTTTCAAATATGTCTGTAAACTGTCTTGAGAACGTTAATGATAAATATATTTCAAAGGGATCTCTCTTTCTGTTTCCATTGAAATAATTGTTGAGTGGTGAGTCAAGACATAGGCAAACCTCAGTGGTTTAATGACTCAACTCAGAGACTAACAGGAGAATTAGTCCTAGTGAAATAAATAGATGTAATACAGTATAGGCATTAGGAGAAGCCTTGGTAAGAGTAGTTCTAGCAGAAGCTGGAACGGAATCAGCTTCTCTGTGGGTGCTCCAACTGTGACTTTCTGGCATCTGCCTCAGAGTTTGACTAGAAGTCCTAATAAGGTCTTTCCAACTTTATGATTCTATTTGTTGGACAGAATATTAGACAATCCTCCTAGGAAACAATTAGGTATTTCATATTAGTAATAAGACTCAGGGTGTAAAGAGATGGAGGGTTTTCTTGAAGATTAGAGTCCTCTCTTTCCTCACTTGATCTTTGGAACATCTTCTTGAGCAGCGTGCAGACTGTAAAGTCACAACAGCTCCCCCTGTTTATATATAAAACTAGATGGGAAGCATTCCTTATTGATGGGATTTGGAGTTATTGATTTTCAAAGAGTTGTGTGTGTTTGTGTTACTGAAGGAGATACAATTCCAAACTCCCTAAATTTTGAAATAAAGAGATAGCTATTTATTGGGATACCCTTCAAAAGAGTATGTTCTTTAAGATGTTGCTGCATGCAAACATGTCTAAATTTGATCAGTTAGACAGAAGTCGGTGTGCCTTATTTTTGCAAGTAAAATAGATTAAAAGTCTCTTAGTAGTAGCTGGTGATAGTTGATAGTGGAAATGCTGGGCCTCTAAGATCCGAATCAGCATTTTCTCAATAAAAGGCTTACAAGACAGTTCACTTTCAGCATCAGTTTTCCATTGAATAAAATGGGTATAAAGATGATTTCCCCAGACGAGGATTGAGAGGTAGGTGTCTAGCCTAAGAGCACCAGAAGAAATGATTAACTATATACAGAACATGGGGTTGGGTGAAGAGTCATGCTTAGAGTAATCCCATAGAAATCAGTGGGACATATGTGAACCCTGCATAATTTAAGCCTCATTATTATTAAAATTATTATTTTATTATTTATGTTATTTATACCCTGCCCTTCAGCCCTAAAGCCTATCAGAGCGGCTTACAATTGTTATTTTTAATTAGATGGTTCCCTACCTTCAGGCTTACAATCTGAAATGCCAGCGGTGTGTTGTGGTTTGTGTGCTGGACTAGAACTGGAAGGGAGGTCATTTACACTGTAGAAATAATGTAGTTTGACACCACTTTATGGAGACACAACCAACTAGAATTCCCAGAATTCAGTAGCATGGAGCCCTGGCAGTTAAAGTGGTGTCAAACTGAATTATTTCTCCAGTGCAGATGCAGCTTCTGGCAGATGCACCCTTCTCAGCTGATTCATGCAGATAGCTGGGGGAGAGGAATGGTTTCTTTTACTGTCACAGCCCTCTGGGTGGGGAGCTCTGCTCCTTTGCACAATTTACTTTGATAGGGATGAAGACAAGTGCTGATCTGCATTAATGGGGAGATATGAACAGGTTCCCTGGGTAGTGGTAAAGTCGCCTTCTTTGGAACTTTTTAGACTGGTTTAGATGCCCATTTGCCCAGGGTGCTTTGATTATGTATTCCTGCAGGGCAGGGGGATGACCCTTGAGATCTTTTCCTACTCTTCTAGGGTTCTATGAGTCTGCATAAGGCTAGGCTGGAATGGGGTCTGACCTAAACTGAAATGATCAGATCCTAAGGATCAGGACTACCAAGAGTCCTGGGCAGCTGAGCCTCCTGAAGACCTACCTTTCAGAAGTTAATTGAAGTTGAGGCTCTTCCAACTCTTTAATTCTATGAGTCTTCGTAAGGCTAGGCTGGAGTGGGGGCTGCCCTATGCTGAGATAACCAGACCCTGAGGATCACTGGCTAACTTACTTTGCATGAAATGGTTTTCCTGGGAATATGGCAACTCTGAGCCTTTGAATCTAAGCCTCTGGGTACAAAAAGTCCTGGGCAGCTGAGCCTCCTGAGGAACAACAAGAAGTCCATGGTTTCTTCCTGCAGGGCATGAGATTGGATTGGATGACCCTTGAGGGTCTCCTCCACCTCTAGGATCCTATAATGCTTTGAGTTCCCCTAAAGCTAGGCTGGAGGGTGGGAGAGGTTGATCTAAGATCAGGGCTATCAAGAGTCCTGGACAGCTGAGCCTCCTGAGGAACAACCTGTCAGAAATTGACTGTGATTTCCTGCAGGGCAGAGGGTTGAATTGGATGACCCTTAGGGTTTCCTCCAACTCTAGGATCCTGAGATCTGGAGCCTTTGGGGATATTAAACTGTCCTCCTTTGCCACCCGGAATAATGAAGATCTGCAGCTGGGAGGTTTCATCCGGAAGGATGTGTGTGTTTGTGTGTTTGTGGGGCTGGGGTTGGGCCTGTCCATCCCCCCTTGACACCCCCTGGGAGGTGGGCTTGGGGGTCCTTGCTGGCTGCTGCCTTGGCTTCTGCTCCCTCGGCTGCTCAGGGGCGCAGGTGCGGATTTTCCCGTGGTACCCTCGCCTCCTCCTCCTCCTCGTCCTTGGCCGGCTGGGTCTCCAGGGGCTGGAAGCACAGATGCCCTGCCCAGGGAGGGCCCTTGATCCGCCCCACTTTCCCACCTGGGGCTGCCCTGCCAGGCGGATGGGAACCCAGGGGGCTCTGCCTCTCCCCTTCCGAAGTCCCAGGGCTCCCTCTGCCCCACTGCTCTGCTCGGGTCCTGCAAAGCCATCCCCATGACCTCCTTCATAGAGGTCCACAGAGTCCATCCATCTGGCATGTGGCCTCCCTTTCTTTCTGCTTTCCTCCACCTTTCCCAGCATTATTGTCTTTTCCCAATGAGTCCTTCCTTCTCCTGATGTGGCCAAAGTAGCACAGCTTCAGTCTTGTCATCTTGGCTTCCAGAGAGATTTTTGGCCTGATCTGCTCTAGGACCCATTTGTTTGACTTCTTGGCTGCCCATGGGATCCTCGGCACACTTCTTCAGCACCACATCTCCAATGAATTAATGCTCCCCTATCTTCTTCTTAACTGTCCAGCTCTCACAGCCATCCATGGCAATAGGGAATGCAAAGGCTTGTGTGGTTCTAACTTTCCTGCTCAGTTGTATGTCTTTGCATTTGAGGATATTTTCTAGTTCTCCCATACCTGCCCTACCCATTCCTTAGTCTTTCTTGACTGCAGTCCCCACTCTGATCAATATTTGATCCCAGGGATGAAAATTCTTTTACTCTTTCTGTCTCTCCGTTGTCTAATTCAAATTTGTGTGGGTTCTCTGGGGTCATTATTTTTGTCTTCTTTATGTTCCACAATAAGCCTGCCTGCCTTTGCTCTTTCCTCCTTGGTCTTTCTCAGTAGTTGTTCCTAATTGCATTCACTCAGGCTGAATGGAGGACAGGTCCGGGAAAAAGAGGATGTAGGGTCACCCTGAATGGAGGACCTTTGGGAATCCCTCCTGGACAGAAGGCTGGAATGGAGGTCAGGTCCTGTAAAAGGAGGACGTGGGGTCACTCAGCCCAGGGCTAGGAAGGTTTCCTGGGCTGTCCATCATCCTTTTTTGGAGAGCAGGGGCCTTGGGCCAGTGGGATCTACGGACGATGGGCTTTGCACTCCTTCTCGGGTTCCATGTCTTTCATCGAAAAGGAAGCCTGGATCCCAATTGCTCTTGGGAGGGATCCATGCCAGGAACTGGGCTCCTAACTTTGTTGTTGTTCTTGTGTCCCTTCAAGTCATTTCCGATTTATGGCAATCCTAAGGCAAACTTATCATGGGCTTTTTCTTGGCAAGGTTTCTTCAGAGGGAGTTTCCTTTACCTTCCTCTGAGGCTGAGAGGGTGTGACCTGCCCTAGGTCACCCAGTGGGTTTCTGTGGCTGGAGTACGATTCGAACCCAGGGTCCTAGTCCAATACCCAAAGCATTACACCACACTGGCCCTCTAGTAACTATAAGTCTGCATCCACACTGCAGAAATAATCTGGTTTGACACCGCTTTAACTGCCCTGGCTCAGTGCTATGGCATCCTGGGAACTAAAGTTTGTGGTGGCCCTTGAGCGCCCTCCTTTCCCCCTGTGCCCTCTATTTTATCCTTCTGTCCAGGAGAAATTCCAAAAAGTCCTCCATTCAGGGTGACCAGGCGTCCTCTTTCTCCAGGACCTGCCCTCCATTCCAACCTTCCGTCCTCCAGGAGGAATTCCCAAAGGTCCTCCACTCAGGGTGACCCATTTCCTCCTTTTCTAGGACCTGCCCTTCATTACAACCTTCTGTCCAGCAGGCATTCCTAGAGCTCTTCAACTCAGGGTGATCCATGTCCTCCTTTTCTAGGACTAACCTTCCACTACAACCTTCTGTCCATGAAGAATTCCCAAAGGCCCTTCATTCAGGGTGACCAGGCGTCCTCTTTCTCCAGGACCTGTCCTCCATTCCAGCCTTCTTTTCCAGGAGGAATTCCCAAAAGCCCTCCATTCAGGGTGAGCCCATGTCCTCTTTTTCCAGGATCTATCCTTCTTTTCCAGGACCTGTCCTCCATTCCAACCTTCTGTCCGGGAGGGATTCCAAAAAGGTCCTCCCTTTGGAGCATAACTAAGAAGCATGCACTGGCATTCCTATGAGTGTTTGTGTAGCTTTGGTTTGGTGGCGTCCTCCATTTTTTGCTGGATGGTCTTACCTTTTGGGGTACCTTGTCAAGGCATCTGGTCACTTTGGCTTTGGGAGGGAGGAAAGGAGGAAAGGAAGGGGATTAAAAGCTACAAGAACAACCCGACTGTAATTCGATTTTGTCCTGTATTAGGACCTCGTTAAACACAGGACAAGTCCCCTTGGCACAAATTCATCCAAGAGGCATGTAATCTCATTACACTAATTACAAAGTCAAAGGGACCTTGTCAAGGCTGGCCCTTTGGGACTGTGTGTGTTGTGTGTGTTTGTGTTTGTGTGTCTGGAGACAGGACCCCAGCCTTAGCAAACTTATAGTGGCACCCCACCATTCAGGCACTACAGACATTGTGGGAAAGGACCACCTTTTCTTCGCCCTTGCCACTTGTGTTTGTGTGTGTGTGTTGTCATTCAATACCACATCATGTCCTTTAGTGTGGTGCAGATCAAGCAGAAGAACCAGCCTACTCAAGGGAGAAACACCAGGGTCTCTTGTCACTCTCCTGGCTTGACTTGGCAACAAGTCCCTTTCACACCCACACACACAAACCCACATTCACACAAACACACAATCCGCAAAGAGACCAACAACTGCTTCGGTTGGGACCCTTCATCCATGCAATCGAGGCGCAGCAATTTCGCAAAAGAGCCACAACACACACACACACACAGACACAGCTTGCCTCCCCGTCACTTTTCGTGATTATTATTATTATTATTATTATTATTATTATTATTTAATTGGTATATTTTAAAGCATGTATTCCGTGAGGGCATTTTCATGGTTTTTAGAGGATTGTATAACTGATTTGGCTTCTTGTTAAACAAAGGATTGTTTAACTGTTCGCTTCATGTTTTGTCTTGTGAGCCGCCTCGGGTCCCTTCCTGGGAGAAAGGCGGCATAAAAAAAATGAAATAAATAAATATAGGTTCTTTGTTTTTAATTGTGTTTTGTATTTTAACGTGTTGTACTCCGCCTCGAGCCTTGAGGAGAGGAGGGAAAGAAAGAAAGAAAGAAAGAAAGAAAGAAAGAAGAAGAAGAAGAAGAAGAAGAAGAAGAGTTAGAGGAATAATAATAACAAGAGTTGGAGAAAGGGTGAGATGATGATGATGATAGTTAATTTCCAGTCTTGATATAGTAATATAGATCCAAAAATAATAAAATAATAGTTATTGTTGTTTTATTTCTGGATATACATTATTATATCAAGACTGGATAGAAGAAGAAAGAGGAGGAGGAGGAGGAGGAGGAGGAGGAGGAGAGTTAGAGGAATAATAATAAGACTAAGAGGAAGGGTGAGATGATGATGATGATGATGATTAATTTCCAGTCTTGATATAGTAATACAGATCCAGAAATAATAAAATACTAGTTGTTGTTGTTATTATTATTATTATTTCTGGATATACATTATTATATCAAGACTGGATATAATAATAATAATAATAATAATAATAATAATAATAATAATAATAATATCCAGTCTTATATATAGTAATATATATCCAGTAAGAAAATATTAATATTAATAATAATATGAATACTTAGATTAATAATAATAATAATAATAATAATAATAATAATAATAATAGAGAAAGGGTGCGTTTTAATAATAATAATAATAATAATAATAATAATAATATCCAGTCTTGATATAGTAATATATATATATATCCAGAAAGAAAATTACTATTATTATTATCATTATTATTATATTAGTATATCAAGACTGGAAATAATAATAATATCCAGTCTCGATATAGTAATATATGTCCAGAAAGAAAATTATTGTTATTTTGTTGTTATTATTATTATTAGATATATATTGCTATATCAATACTGCAAAATAATAATAATAATAATAATAATAATAATAATAACAACAACCAGTCCTAACATAGTAATATATGCCTAGAAAGAAAATCATTGTTATTGTTATTATTTCTGGATATCTATTACTATATCAAGACTGGAAAACGATGATGATGATGATGATGATGATGATGATGATGATGATGATGATGCACCCTTCCTTGGAGCATCCCCAAAGGAAACAAACAGACCCAGGAGTTGGAGGAGAAAACTCCCCGAAATGGAGCAGCAATTGCTGGGGGTGAATGGATGGAAGGTGGGGGGGATATTCCTTGGCCCTGGAAGGAAGCAGCGAGGGGGCTTGCATGACTGACAGCTATTCAAGGCTTTGAACTGAGCCTTCTCTCTCCTCTGCTGCCCCCTCCCCAACCAGAGGCACAATCACAATATTCATAGATCGGCCCCTCCTCTTGGGAGGGAGGGAGGGCTTGTATTAAAATGAATTGTGCATTCATCAGCCTGAACCCCCCTCCCTCCCTTTGCAAAATAAAAGCTGTCTGATCGGAAGCAAGCAGTATTTCTTTATTGCCTTTCAAAGGGGTGGGGAGAGGAAATGCCAGGGAGCAAAACCAAACCTTCCAACTATAAATTCTACTACTACTACTACTACTACTACTACTACTACACCAGATAAAAAGTTGCAAGGGAGATTAGAGAGAGATCTGGTAGATCCAAAGGTCTGTTAGAGTTGCCATATTCCCAAGAAAAACAATTCTCATGCAAAGTATATAGGTCCAAAACACACTGCAGAAACAATCCATTTTGAGACCGCTTTAACTGCCCTGGTTCAAAAGTTAGTGAATTCTAGAAACTGCAGTTTTATTAGCCTTCTCTTTCAGAGAGGTTTGGGGCCACAGCAAACTACAATTCCCAGGATTCCCTAGCACAGAGCCAGGGCAGTTAAAGCGGTCTCATACTGGATTATTTCCGCAGTGTGTTTCGGCCCTTAAATTTGGTACTGAATTAACAGTAGGAAAGCAATGTGGAATTTAAAACTATTGTGGAGGGGAGTACTTTATGCAGTTTATGACCTTGGGGCCATTTGGGGAGCTGCTTGTGAAAAGGGTACATTTTGGTTGACAGGGGATTCTGGGAGTTGTAGTGAAAGCTTTGCACAGGAGCTCCAAAACCCATCAATGGGTTCAAAGAGGACTCTCTTTGATTCAGTGATTTGATTCTCTCAACCCTAGATGCAAAGAAAAGGGGACCAAGAGGGCTGCAGGAAGCTGCTGGGTGCAGGGACCAGGGGATTCTGGGTGGTGTAGTCTGGAATAAAGGGGGGTCGTTCTCAAGTGTTAGGCCTGTGCAACATGATCTTCCTCCCCAGAACTGTTGTTCCAGGACGGGCCTCAGGATGGGTTCACCCCCCCCCCAAAGGTGCAAAACACACTGCAGAAATAATCCAGTTTGAGGCCACTTTAACTGCCCTGGGTCAATGCGAGGGAATTCTGGGAACTGGGGTTTTGTGAATCATTTAACCGTCTCTGTCAGAGAGCTCTGGTGCCACAATAAACCGCAATTCCCAGGATTCCCCAGCATTGAGCCAGGGCAGCTAAAACAGTCTCAAACTGGATTATTTCTGCAATGTGTTTTGAACCAGAGATAGAGAACCATTTTGGTGGTCGAGATGCAAAACCAAGCAGCATCCCTGACGTCTCCAGGCTGGATCCGCACTGGGGAAATAATCCGGTCTGGCACCACTTTCACTGCCATAGCTTCATGCTCTGGAATTCTGGGAAGTGTCGTTTGTTCTGGCACCAGAGCTCTCTGAGCAGAGAAAGCTCACAAAACTACAGTTCCCAGGATTCCCTAGCATTGAGCCAGAATGTTGAAGCGGTCCCAAACTGGATTATTTCTGCAGTGTGTTTTGGACCATACTTTGCATGAGAAGGTTTTCTTGGGAATATAGGTCCAAAACACACTGCAGAAATAATCCAGTATGAGACCACTTTAACTGCCCTGGCTCAATGCTAGGGACTCCTGAGAACTGTAGTTTTGTGAGGCATTAAGCCTTCTCTGTCAGAGAGAGCTCTGGGCCCACTATAAAAGACAATCCCCAGGATTCCCTAGCACTGAGACAGGGCAGTTAAAGCAGTCTCACACTGTGTTATTTCTACAGTGTGTTTTTTGTACCATCGCAACTGTAAGCCTTTGGATCTACCAGATCTCTCTCTAATTTCTGGTGGCTCTTGTGCCAGAACAAAAGGACACTTCACAGAATTCCAGAACATGGATCCAGGACAGGTAAAGCGATACCTACCCGGATTAAATCTCCAGTGGAGATGCAACCCCCAAATTTTTCTGCCTATAACATTGGTGATGCTCCTTAAACCTAATAGAAAAGAGCCATTTCATCCCAGGGCTGGATAGAAGGCAAGAAGAAGAAGAAAAAGAAGAGACCCATCAGGCAATGCAGAAGGAGCATGAAACCCTTCTTCTGGGGCATCAGTCTCTCTTCTTCCCTGGGGGGGGGGGTGCTCCAAAATGCCAGGGGAAAAAAGAGGGGCCTGGGAACTGGAGTGCCTGCTCTCTCACTGCCAAGCCAAGCAGGGCAACAGAGGCTGGGCCCTGGAGGAGACTTGAGAACCTGTCCCTTGGGCATTCCCAGGCCAAGATGAAGATTAAAGCCCCTCATAATATATGGGGTGTGAAACCTCGTCTAGGCATGAACTCATCCCATTTTCATTAAGGTCTCTTTTGCAGGGGGGGCACCATGGACCAGCTGCCAGGGGGAACAAACACCAGTTGAATGTCTTCCTGGGGAAAAATCTTCCCTCCTTCTCTATCTGTCTCTCTCTGGTTTTTATTTATTTGGGGGGGGGTCCTCTTCCCCCCTTCCCCAAAGCCTGTGGGAATGGGCCCGCGTTCATTCCACAACAAATCGTCTTTTTACCCCCTTTTGAGATCTGGAAGGATGGGGAGGCAACGATTCCCACGATGGGTCTGGCCAACAGGTGTTCGGATTTGGCCTAGAGAGATAGAGAAGCCCAGGGAGGAAAGGGGAGGGGAGAAAAGGCTTGGCTGGCAGGGATTAAAATAAATAAATAACAGACACACACACACACACACACACACACAAGCAGCACAAAAAAGGCGAGCTGCTTGGGTTCCTCTTGGAGTTTTGGGGTTTTTTTTGTGTGTGTTTTGTTTTGTTTTTACAGGCCGTGGAAGCCGGAGACAATCGAAATGATATCTTTATTGCTAGGTTCATGTCCTGGGCTATAACATATCCATCCCTGTCGGGTTTCTCTCGGATGCACCTGGTATTTCAAACTTGGTTCTTTTTGTGTTTCTGGGTGCTGCAGCTGCTGAGAGCAAGCAAAGAAGAGAGAGAGCAAAAGAGGAGAAAGAGAAAAAGAGAGAGAAAAGGGGGTGGGGGGGTAAAGAGAGGCCTTTCCAATGTCTCCAAGACGTGTTGGCATGGTTTGCTTGTCTTTAATGTACCATTAAGCATTGTCTGGACACAATATGGGCACTGTAAAAGCAGGGCATGGGTGATAATAAAACACATTTTCAGGGGAGGGATGCACTTTGCAGAGAGGCAAGCAAACAAACAGGACCACGTCTTGGGGCTTTTTTCTCATCCCCCCTCTTTTTGCTTTATTATTATTATTATTATCATGGTGTGTGTGTCTGTCTCCCTTTTGCTTAGCCTGGCAATTAAGCTTAAGATCACTGCTTCCCACCCCCTCCTCCCCCTCCCTGATCAGCCAATTAAATTTTATGGCTCCTAATTTTTCACACAGCAAAAAAAATACCAAAATAAAAGCGGGGAGAGGGAAAGGAATAAAGGTCTGGGTGCTGGCCTCTAAAGACATTGATTTTCCTGCGATCACCTGGCGCCCAGACCTTCCCTTCCCATTTATCAAGAGGAGGCATTGCATCAGGCGTTGTTGCATCAAGTGACTCCGTTACCATAAGGCTCTCACCATCCTGGCCTATTGTCTTCCCCTTGTTAATAACTCATTACCAGGATTTAACAAATCCACCATTACATATGTTTTGTGTCTCCATATTTTGATCCGTACGATTAAGCAGATGTTACGATTGAAAATGTGGGGAGGGGAGAGAGAGAGAGAGATTGAGAGAGATTGAGAGAGAAAAGGAAAAAAAGAAAGAAGTCCAAGGCTCCTCTCAGGCTGAAAGAAAAGAGGGCAGCCCCAGACAATGCGGTGGCAAGAAGATCTTCAGAAAAAGACACACATTTAGGGCCCATAAACAGACTCCAACCTGCTCCATTTCAAGCATTGTGTGGGCCTGGGTGAAAAGAAGGGGGGGGGAATAATTAAGTTTAATAGGGAATAGGTCTGCCTGGGTTGTGTTTTCCCCCGTTTCCTTCCTTCAATGCCAAGATCACAGGTGCGGGGTGGCACGCTGAATGATCCGCCTGATTTTTGCCAAGCTCAAGGGCCCTTCTCTGGGCCTTGCAGGCAGGGAGGGAGGGGGGAAGGGGGGCACATTATGTCTTTTTCATTGGGAGCCTTACTTTTAAGGCTGACAAAAGAGGAGGAGGGAAAGGGGGGCCGAGGAGGGCCTGGCCAAGCCCAGGAGACGCGCAGAGCTGCCTCCAGAAAGAGCCGCTGCAGCCGAGCGCGCTGAGCTTGGAGAGCTTGGAGGGTGCCCTCAAAGCCTCGCCTCTCAGGCCCCTAAAGAGCCCCCCTTGGCTCCGAGGACCCCCTCAATCCATGCCAGGGAACCCCAGAAAAGCCTCCGACAAGCCCCGGGCTGCTTTGGCTCTGGGCTGGGAGGGCCAGGCCCCTTTTTGGGCAGCTTGGCCAACCTGTCTGCCACCTCTCCAAGCCAGCGTTTGGGGAGGGTGCCCGCCTTGGGAGCGCGTCTGCGCCCTCCTCCTTTCCCCCGAACTTTGGGCTCCGGGGAACCTCGTGGCAACCCGGTTTTGGTCCTCAAGGGAAGGCGAGGCCCCCTGCCTCAGCCCCAGATCCTCTCTTCTTGCCCACAAGACCCTGGAGGCTCAGGGAGGGCTCTCCAAGGAAAGGTGCCCTCCTGGCCCTTGGCTCCGTTACGCATGGAGCTCTCCAAAGGGGACCACTAGAAAAGGGGCTGGCCTGAGGAAAGGGGGCGCGGGGCAAAGGGGTCTCGGGGGCTGAGGGGGGCCGGAGGGGGTGCCAAAGGGGTGGCCAACGCCTCTGCCCCCAGGACCACCCCCCGAGGAGGCAGCCAGAGGGAAAAGAAAGGCTCCCCCTGAAAGGAGCTGGGCTTCTGCCGTGCGCTCCTTGCTCGCTGCTCCATCCTGCGCTCAGGGCCTTCAGCTCGATGCCCAAAGGTGCCCAGGGAAAGGGGCCATGCCCCAGGCTCAGCCCAGACCTCCGGGTGCCAGTGGGGCTCGGGGCTCCTCTGGCTTCGCCTTCTCCTCCCGCCCCCAGCCCCTTCCCCTTGGCCTCTTTGCGCACCTGCTGGAGGCCACTTGTTGCGCAGAGCGCCAAAGGCGCGCTCAGCCTCCAGGGCCCCGGAGAGGCAGGCAGCCCTTTCCTTCCCAGCCAAAGGCCCCAAGCTGCCCTCCTGCTCTGGGCCCTGGCTTCAGGGGGCGGGGGACCCTGACCCCCCCCTTTGGGGCAATGGCAGCTCTGTGGGCCTCAGCCCCTGCTCCAAGCAGTCCTTCGGGGGTGAAAGGAATGGGGGACAAGGGAAGGGTTTGGGAAGGAATGGGGGCAGAGGAAGGATTGGGGAGGATCTGGGAAGACATAGGGACAGCAGGGAAGGATTGGGTAGGAGGATTTAGTAGGATTTGAGAAAAATGGGCGCAGGGCAAGGATTGGGTTGGAGGATTTGGCAAGGAATGGAGGACAAGAGGGAAGGATTTGGTAGGATTTGGTAAGAAATGCGAGAAAGACATGGTAGGAGGATTTGGTAGGTTCTGGGAAGAAATAGAGGGACAGAGGCAGGATTTGGGAGGATCCAGGAAGACATAGGAACAGGGGTGAAGGATTGGGTAGGAGGATTTGGAAAGAAATGGGCACAAGGCAAGGATTTGATTGGAAGAGTTGGCAAGGAATGTGAACAGGGGGGGAAGGATGTGGTTGGAGGATTTGGTAAGAAATGGAGGACGGGGGAAGGGTTTGTTAGGATTTGGTAGCATTTGGTTAGAAATGCAAGGGAGAACATAGGAGGAGTTCGGTAGGATTTGGGAACCGGGGAAAGATGTGGTTGGAGGCTTTGGCAGGGTTTGGGAAGAAATGGAGGACAGAGGGAAGGGTTTGGTTGGAGGATATGGTAGGATTTTATAAGAAATGGAGACAGGGGAAAGACAGGATTTGGAGGATTTGGCTGGAGGATCTGGTAGGATTTCGTAAGAAATGGAGACAGGGGGTTCTGGCCCCACTTTCTTTTCATTCGAAATTAAGAGAAATTCCTCCCGTGTGATAAACTCCAGGGGAAGGACTTGGTACGATTTGGGGAGAGGGGAAGGATTTGGTCTGGCCAGGGGAGGAACTCGCCCTCCATCAAAAGGAGCCAAAGCAATGGTCGATTTGTCCAGTTTCTGGAACACCTTTGGAAAAACTCTGTTTCCCACCCAGTTGAATTCCAGTTTCTTGACGCACAAGCCAAGGCAGACTAGGAAAGCAGAGTGTGGCCCATTTAAATTCCTTGCCAATTAAAGCGATCCTCTCTGGCTAGCTTGAACCATTCTCTCCTCCTGCTTGACTGGCAGCCTTGGAGGAACTCAAGAGCCTTTTTGGGGACAGAGGTCTGATGGGAGGAAGGAAGGAAGGAAGGAAGGAAGGAAGGAAGGAAGGAAGGAAGGAAGGAAGACAGGACGCTTTCCCTGTGCAGTTCTGCCTAAATGGAGCAGACAGACAGGACAAATCCCAGGGGAAAACCAAGAAATACTTGGGAACCAGCAAAAGCCAAAAGTTTGCCTGGCCACCCCTTTCTTCTCTCTGGCAAAGATCTGCTGAAGGACCTTTCCATTAGGAACGACCCATTTTCACATTAGGGCTTCCATTTTAAGGAGGAAGTTCAATGACTTTTAGCTTTTAGGCTAGATTTGGGCCTATATGAACTTTTGGATGGTTTTAGCTTTGTGAAGCAGTGCCATCTATTTGGAATGTATCTGATCTCTGCATCCATTTTAAGGAGGAAGTTCTGTCATGATGACAATTAGGTTTTAGGCTAGTTTGGGGCCTATATGAACTTTTAGATAATTTTAGCTTTGTGAAGTAAGGTAATCTATTTGTAACGTATCTGAGTTTTGTGTTTTATTTAGTTTGATTTGAACGTGTACGAATGATGGTTTTGGATGCTTTTACCTTTGGAATGCAGTGTACTGTAGTATCTTTGTAATGCATCTGGTTTGGGGTTTTTACTTGGTTTCTTTTTTTGTAATGACTGGTGCTACACCAGTAGTTCCCAAATTTTGTTTCTCCAGATGTTTTGGAATTCAGCTACCAGAATTCCTGATTGTTGGCCAAGCTTGCTGGAGCTTCTTGGAACTGAAACTCAAAACATCTGGAGGACCAAAGTTTGGGAATCACTGTGCTACAAAAATAATTTTGCTTATTTAGGTCCAAAACACACTGTGGAAATAATCAAGCTCCAGATCCCTTTAACTGCCCAGGCTGAGGGTTGGGGAATCCTGGGAATTGTACTTTATTGTGGCACCACAGCTCTCTGACAGAGAAGGCTAAATGTCCCTCAGGATTACAGTTCCCAAAATTCCCTAGCATTGAGCCAGGGCAGGTAAACTGGATTATTGTTGCAGTGTGTTTGGGAGCTTAATTAGGTTGGGGAAAAAGTAATTTGGGAGGTTGTCCTGTGGGAAGCAGCTCCTTTGGCTAAGAGCTCAGTGAGCACCCACCAGAAGCTTCCAAAAAAAAAAAAAATCCCTCTGTCTTTCTCATCGCAATGAATGAAAACTGCTACTATTACTACTACTACTACTACTACTACTACTACTACTACTACTACTAATAATAATAATAATAAAGTGAATCATTGTTGTCAAAGTGGATGAGGCTGGAAAGAAAAAAGAAGGCAAACAAAAAAGAAGAAGAATTAGGGAGGGGGGACGTTGCTCCCCTAAACCAAAAGACACTCCCCCTTGCAAACCTGTCTTGGAAATGGGTCGATTTTTGCAGGTGTGGAGAGCCAGCTAACAGCCATTGCTGAGCCGTGAGTGTGTGCCGCTCCTCCAGGGCGGCCAGTGTGACAGGGACAGCTGGCTCGGTTGCCCCTGTGAAACCCCCCCTGCAAGGACCATACGCAGCGACAGTGACCTTTCTGCAGGGGGACGCCTTTGACTGAATTAGTCACAAAGACCTCTTGCTAGGACTTTTGTTCCTCGCCCAAAGCCCAGAGGGATGGCGTTTAATAGGAGAAGGATGCTCCCCAGCTTTCTCCTGCTCCTCCAAGAAATATGACCAGTCTAATTTCTCTTCCCCAGGGGCTCTCTACCTCCCTTCCTCCCAGATTGCATCTGCATTGGAGCAAGGTTCCAGTTGGAGACCCCTTTAACTGCCATAGCTCCATGCTATGGAATTCTGGGATGTGTCACATCCCGGAATTCCATAGCATGGAGCCATGGCAGTTAAAGGGGTCTCCAACTGGAACCTTGCTCCAATGCAGATGCAAGAAGATCAAGAACTGAGCCTTTTGGTACCTCGCCTTCCCACTCCAAAAAGACCCCCCCTCTCTGGGCGACTTATCCTTTTTCTCCATCGGACAATCCTTGGAGATGCATCATGTCCCTGACTTGATAGATGAGCCCCAAGGCGGCGGGGCCCTTCCCAAGGTCAAGTTGAAGACCCTGTTTGGTGTTTAACTCAAGTTTGGTTAACGTCCCTAACATGCCCTCCTGTTCACTGGCCTCTTGTCCTGGAAAGGGGATCCCCTCCAAACTTTTTATCTCATTGATGTCTCTCTTTTAAGGCTTTGGGTTTTTGGTTTTGGCGGGGGGGGGGAGAGGGGAAGACTCGGTGGTGGGTTTTAAGGGAGGAAGAAAAGGAAATATCGGGTCTCCAAGAAAAGCGGAGCACTCTGGCACTTGGAAGGAGAAAGGGTCCTGGAAATGCTCCCCAAGTTTTCTGGACCCAGGATGGACTTGTCTCCTTTGGCAAAAGGACCAACTTTTATTCTCTCTTTGGCAAAGGGACCAACTTTGCACTTTCCTTCCCGATGGAAGAGATCAACTTTTATTCTCTCCTTAGGTAAAGGACCAACGTTTGTTCTTAGGCAAAGGGATCAACTTTTCCCTCTTTCCTTGCTGGCTGTGCACACTGAGGGCCCTCTGTCTCCAAAGCGCCTTGGACCGCTTCTCTTTTTACCAATCCAAATCTGGTTTGGGGCAGAGACAACGGTGGACTGCAAAGATTGCTAGAGGTTTCATTAAAAAAAAAAATACTAGCCTTGAACCTGTTGTGCCAAAGTCTCTTTGAACTTCCCTTGGCCGGGGCTTTTTTCTTCTTCTTTCTTTTCTTTGCAGACTGGTGTAACTGTTCCTCAGGCTTTCCCCGACTGCTTCCTCTCTCTCTCTCTCTCTCTCTCTTTGCCTGGGAGATGATTGATATTTGTTATTCAGGCCAACTTTTTATTTACCTTGCACACACACACACACACACACACACACAAGGTTTCGAGGGAGGGGACAGAGGACCCAGTGTGATAAATTGCAGCTATGCAAATCCCATTGAATGGCTGTGTAAGTGTGTCTCGCTGGAGCTGAATGAGGCCTTGCAAAAGTCGGTCTGTGCGCACTCAGGACCCCAGGAAGCTGATCAAAGCCCCCATTCTCTTTCATCCCCAGTCTTCTTTTTCTTCTTCTTCTTCTCCAAACGATTTCGATACAATATGTTTCCATGATGCCCTTAATGGGTTCAGGACACAGCCCTCATTACAACCTGGCTCGTTCTGGCCGACCCTTTTGTTCAGAGGCGGAAAGTTAAAGCGAGCGAAAGGGGGACTTTGGAGAGAGATGGGGAGCGAGGGCGCAGCGCTGCTCTTGCCAGCTTTTCTGCAATGCAAAAGCATGCGTCATTTTTCACCAGCTCCTGTCTCCAGATCCTCAAAAGGCAAACTATGAAACTGGCTTGGCCTCCTCTGACATTAATTACATCGCTGTCCAGGCGATCTGTTTTTTCCTATTATATGCATTTCTCAGCAGGGAATTTTTTCTTCTTCTCTTTTTTGGGGGCATTATTTTGCCACTCTTTTATTTATTTATTTTGCAGCTGCCAGTTAAACTATGAATACATTTTGTGTGTGTGTTTTTAAAAAAAAAAACCCTGACATGGGAGGGGAGGCATAAGAGGGAACGTTGCATGCCCTTCCTGTGCACTTTTCCATGTAAAGGTTTCGATAGCTATGGAGGCGCCATGTTTCGGAAGAAGAGGGATCTGTGAGTCCTTTTAACAAGCTAGAATTAGTTTTTTGAAAATAATCTTGTTTCAGTTTATGGTAAGTTGACTTGATATGGCCTGTCAGTTCCTCCTGTTGAGGTGGCATGAGCTGTACACCGCTGTGATCTATGGAATAGCGGTATATAAATAAATTTTATTATTATTATTAAAATGGCCTTTCCTAAGGATAGTAGCAAAAAGTCCCACATCTAGAATCCCAAATTTTAGCCTCAATTTTTAACTCCCCTTGCAAAAATGGGTGGCATGCCTGGAACTAAACTGCAATTGCCCACCTTTCAGTTCCTCATTTCATAGTGCTACACCATATGATGCCAGGTATGTGGGAAGCAGCCGTCACAAAATAATATAATATACTGGAGAGTTCGTTTTGCTGTTAAATGAGGTACAATGCTATTTGGCATAATCACACATGCTTCTTGCTTTGTAGATCCATTGGGAATTGGTGGCTGGTGAGTCACTGGGGCAGTGAATCCACTCTGGGGTTTAGTCTAGAAGAGCTATGCAAGGTGGCCAACTTTTTGCAGGGCTTGAGTCTAGCCATTTGGATAGTTGCTATAAAATCTAGGCTAAAATATGGAGCAGATTCATCACCCCAACGAGGCGGAAAGTGGCGGAAAGTACTAGCAGCCACTGTCAAGATCTCTAGATCTTTTCATCAGGCATGTTGCTATAAGGTGAGAACATTTTGTCCGATGAAGAGCTTTGGAGACCTCTAAAAAGCTTGCACGTATTCTTGCATTGTTTTGGCTGGCCTCATAAAGCTCTTGTCCTAATACGGCCTTTGGCCTAAGTCTCTCTGTCTCTGCACAAATTCCTTGGATGAAGGCAAAGTCACAGTCTTGAATGGCCCTGCAGCGGATCAAGCGCTCACTTGCTCCTTTGGGCATTTCTGCTGCTGGTGCTTCTCAAAGGAAACCCATCAGCTCAATTGCTCTGGTGGGTATCGCTAGTGAGGACATTTGTTGCTGAGGTTGATTGGTTGGTGGGGAAAAATGGCTGGCAGCCAGTTCTGGGAAGGATTCCAGCCCTGACTCCGATTAACCCTCTCTGGTGAAACTCTGCTGGAAACCAACTCACCAGCCATTGCCATTAATCTACTTACTAATTAAGCCAATTCATTTCTAAAGGAGGAAAAAATCCTTTCTTTGGCCCAAGTGATGGGAGGAAATTTGAAAGAAGCGCCAAACTGTGTAACTGTAATTCAGCCAGGGGACTGCTAAAACAAGCTTGTTGATATATAGCTGGAGACTGAAACCAAGTTTCTAGGGCAACAATCCTTTGGAAGCGCTGTGGCACACAGAACAGAAGGAACAGTGGAAGCCTGAATGGTAGGGGTTGCCTTTAGCCATTGTGTGAATGGGGTTAAGGAAAACATCTCTCCCACCCCACCCACAAGCACGCTGCTTCTGAACATTTCCCTGCTGATTCCAAGGTGGGAAGTAAGGCTGGGGTGGAGGGAATAGCAAAATGTATGCTTCAGAGATACCTTTCTTTGGACTAACCAAAATGTTACAAAAATGTGCAAACTTTGGATGTCTCCAGAGCTCTTCATCAGGCTAGGCAATAATAAAAAAGAGGAAACATGCACAGTTCTATGGCAGTTTGACTCATCCTAATTAAAGGCCTAAATACCCTAAAGGTATCAGATCCCACCTGATCTTGGATGCTAAGCAGAGCCAGCCTGGAGATTGGAGACTGCCAACAAATTCTAGGTTATATTTAAAAGTAAGAAACCACTTCTGATTATTCCATGTCTAAGAAAACCCTATGTAATGCATGGTGTCACCATAAATTAACTGGTGACTTGTAGACACACACACACACTAAAAATAGTTGTCAACTGAACATATTGTTATTGCTGCTTTTTCTTGCACCAGCATGGTTTTATGCTTTTAAAGAGAAAATCACAGGACAGTCACAGAAAAGTGACGGGTTTTTACAAAGTGGATATTAAAAAAATCAACACTGTACAATTGGACTGTAATGAGAATAAGGTAAAGATGGCTAAGGGTTAAAAAAGCCACTTTTGAGATGAAAGTTCTTGTCTCAGTTGCATGTGACAGCTGATACCTCTGATTTGGTTTGGAAGGAGGGATGGTTGCTGTTGAGGGAATGTCAGGGCTGAGGGGCATTATTGTTATCACCACTTTGTAGGCTCAAGAGTAGACTTGGGGTGGGGTGTCTTTACCTTGGAAGAAAGCTCCGAAATTAAATTAAGCCCTGGTGTTTAATTTAAATCAAGCCCTGGTGCCTAATCTGTCTTCTATCTACCAGTCATCTTGTCATTCTTTGCTAAAGCAGGGATGGATAACCTCTGGTCCTTTAGATGTTGCAGGACCCCAGCTCTCATCAGCCCTAGACAGCATGGCTAATGAGCAAGGATGGCAGAAGTTTGAGTCCAGCATCATTTGAAAAAATAACCTGGAGTTTTGTTTTTGGGTTTTGTTTTTTTTTTTGTCTCTGTAGTACAGCAAAGGAAAGTAGCTCAAGGCAAAATTCATGCTTTACATTTAGAAAATCCTAGGTTGAGCTCCAGGTAGGGCATCTTCACGTAGGGCTGGAGAAGACCTTTGTCTAAGTCTTTGGAAAGCCTTATCCCATTTGTTGCTCACAGGAGGTGATATATTACAAATTTAACCATCTGAGCATAGCTCATAACTGAATTTATTTACATCATGGGATGTAAAGGGAGCCATAGTCTGATGACAGGTTTCACACCGCAGAGAAACACTAGGTAGACTGTATTTAACTACTCAGATCAAGTGCAAGGAATCTATGGCTTTCTAGAGTATGATGGGCTCCAGCTTTCATCATCCATGACTATTGGCCATGCAGACTAGACTGGTGGGAATTGGAGTCCAATAACTTCTGAAGGGTCACACAAGTTCCTTATCCCTGAAATATATCAACGTACCCATAAAGGCACCAGATCCCATCTGATCTTGGAAGCTAAGCAGGGTCAGCCCTTGTTAATACTTGGATGGGAGACTGCCAATGAATATCAGGTGCTATATTTCAGATAAAGCATTGACAAAACTGCCTCTTAGTATTCCTTGTTTAAGAAAATCATATGAAATTTATGGGGTTGCCATAAGTCAACAGGTGGTTTAAAGGCATGTGTGCACACACACAAACATATGATTGTTTTTGAAGAAGTGGATTGATATCCAGCAAAGATAATGTTGAAATAAATCAGTTAATCTCAAAGGTGTTGCTTGATTCTTTCTTTGCCATTTTATGGCATTATATTTCATTTTATACTGTAACCGCAAGCAGTTATATTGTAAATAACTCAGAGGGATGTGTCTACGTTACTACTTTATTGAATGCCACTTGCGACTTAAAGAAGTCAATACCTAGTTTTCCAGTGGGGATGGCCAAACCTACAAGCCAAGTGTGTGAAAGTGCAGAAACTGTTGACCTCCCAGCTCCATAATTGGGAAACTTAACCAGGAAAGTGCTGGAATCAGGAGGGATGATTTTCCAGGGCAGCCTCAGAGAGAGAAAGCATCCTTTCCAGGTGGCCTAGCAAGATGTGGCAATGGATCTCCTCTTCCTCTTCTCTCAGCAGGTGATCAAAGTGTAGAAGAAAGGGGTGATGGCAGTGATGAAGATTCCTCAAAGTCTTCCTCTTCTGCAGACTCTGAAGTAGAGAAAAGGAGAAAAAAAAAAACCAGTGAACAGGCAAGACCCATTAGGTATCCCTGGCCCAGCAGGGATTCAAAACATGGTCTCCAGAGTAAAAAACCATGCCAGGGTAATTGACAGCAGTAACTGAGCAGATTAGTAAAATTACTGCTGAAGGCCTACTGCCTGTGAAATGCCGAGAAATCCAGATTAAAAAAGGTAGTACTTTCCTATCCTTGGAATGAAGAGTGTAGATGCAAAAAAGAGAGTATCCCTGTACTTTTAATAGCTGTGTACAAGAGAGAATTTCCAAAGTTGGAGGTTATAATCAGAGATGTTGTGCAACACAGTGATTAAGAGACTCAGGTCAGAACTACTGTACTTTAGTAGTTGAACTTATTTCCACAGTTACAGGACAGTGGCAAGGGAAGGTACACAGAATCTTCCAGCTTTGCACAGCCTATGTCTCCACTGCCTTACTTACTTCACAACTGCTACACCTGTGGCCTCTTCTTTCCAGTCACCACCACCTATACTACTGTAGCTATACTGATGTAATGCAACAATCGGATTCTGGCATAAGATTGCAGTTCTGTACAACTGTCCTGGCAGCAAACCGCACTGAATTCAATAGAGCTTACATGCACATGCAGTTGCATACCTCTGGATAAAGGCATGTAGAAGAGACTCCAATCCTATACATATTTATTTGGGAAGAAGGTTCACCAAACTCATTGAAACCTATTTAGAGCAGGTTTCAATAGGATTATACAGTGAGCTACAAGTTAGGTCTGGGCTTTTGCTCTCACCTTTGCTATAAATTCAATAGGTAGCCTTAAGCATGCCATTCACACCCAAGTCTTCCCTTCCCTCAACCATCTAAAACATTTGGGGGGGGGGAGTAGATCCTTTGAAATACCAGAGATAATAGTATGCAAGGGGATCTTTTGAAACCATTGAGACTAACTATTTAGAAGTTGTAGCACAAGCTTTCGTAGACTTGGTCTCATGCATCTGAGGAAGTAGACCAAGTCTATGAAAGCTTATGCAACTTCTTCTACATAGTCTCAAAAGTACTACAAGGTCCACTTGCATACTGATATTCCAGACTATTATAGCTGTGACTCTGAATTCTACCCCAAGGATAATAGTGTCATAGCATACACACACAGGCTGCATGGGCACTGCAGAAATAATGCAGTTTGACACCACTAACAGCCATGGCTCAATGCTATGGAATACTGGGATTTGTAGTTTTGTGAGGCACCGGCCCTCTTTGGTCAGAGAAGGCTAAAGACCTTGTCATGGCAGTTAAAGCAATGTCAAACTCTTATTATTTCTGCGGTGCAGATGCAGCCAAAGACTGCATTCCTGTATACACTTGCCTAGGAATAATTTCCACTGAAGTCATTTGAGCTTACTTCTGAGTAGAAACATTTTGCTGTAAACCTGAGCTTAAACAATTAGGGTAAAATGCCCCATCTAGATCAGTGAAGTTTACATACAGGTCAAGTATTTAGAACTGGAATGAAAACCTGGGTTGTTTCATCTGTTATAAAATCCACACACAGGGAATGCTGCTATTAGGAATTTTATAAAGCAGAGCTTAAAATGCAGACAAGCAAAAGAGAATTTCAATGGACACTGATAACCTGATATATATACAGTGAAATAATGCTGTTAAGCCTTTGTCACTATTAAGAGCTGCATGAAAGGCAGAAATCCAGCAGGTGCAGTCTTCTGTCAATACACTTCCACAGTGGGAAAAGTTGCACTTGTTGAAATTCTGCTAGATACAGCTGTTCACAGAACAAAAATGTCTGTTAGGCTGAGAGGTGGGAAAAACGAACAGATGCATTGTGGAGCCAGGTGAAAATTCTTGGGCAGAAGGAAATGCCATAAAATAGAAGCTGATGCTCTTCCTTCACGTACCACGTTAATTTTCATGTTAGTTTTTATTCCAGCTACTGTGCAAACTTTTTCATTGTTCACCCACACAACACTGCTGTTGGTCTGCAAGGTGTTGCTGTGAGGCTAAGCGCTTGATCGGGGGACATCACAACCAAAGCCATTAGTGAAATATTGTTGTCCTGCTATGAACCTTCTGTTGTTTGGGAAGCGGGTGCCCACTGAATATCCTTATAAAATAACCTGTCTTTTTTGGGAAGTGGGACAAGCAAGCCTCTTACTCTTTGGAAGCTAGCCACAGCCTGCTGTTGAAAGCCCTGTGCTAACCATGTGGAACGTGCTGGATCCTGCACATCTGTAATGCCAACCCCTCTGTCCTGATTCAGAAAAACAACATAGATCATTTTATAATATGGCCATGCAATTACATTATTATGTGTAATTTTCACACACACACAAATATATATGTGAGTGCACTTGCATGTGTGTGCAGCTTATAAGTGGAGGAATAAAGAGGAGATATACATTATGCTAGAAATCAAGCCAGAAATCTCCCTGGAAGCCAAGATGACAAAACTGAGGATGTTGTACTTTGGACACATCATAAGAAGGCATGACTCATTGGGAAAAAAACAACAATGTTAGGAAAGGTAGAGGGAAATAGAAAGAGAGGAAGGCCACATGCTAGATGGATGGACTTTATTAGGGAGGTCACAGGTATGAGTTTGCAGGAACTAAGCAGAACAGTGGAGGACAGAGGGTCTTGAAGATGTTTCATCCATAGGGTTGTCATGGGTCGGGATGGACCTGAGGGCAGTTAACAACAACAACAAATGCATTATGCCCTTGAGAGCCAGTGTAGTGTAATGGTTTGAGCATTGGACTACAGCTATGGAGATCATGATTGATATCCCTGCTGGGCCATGGAAATCCACTGAGCAAGTCACACTTTCTCAGCCTCAGAGGAAGGCAAACCTCCTCTTAACAAATCCTACCAAGAAAACCCCATGATGCCATAAATTGGAAACAACTTGAAGGCACACTGAAACAATGCTAAACACACACACACAATTTCAACAAAATATTGTTCAGAGCACATAGAAGACCCCAATACAACTACCAGAATTATTTTCCTGAATATCTTGAAAAGACTTTTATGACAAAATATTTTTCAGGTGATAGGAACTGAAAGAAAGAAAATGTCAGTCTAGTTGAACTTTTAATAAATTAGCAGCATGCAGAAATGTATATGAAAGCAAAGGGAAAATGATTAAAGATTGTCATTACATAAGCTCTAAATAAGAGAATGTGATTATCATGTAATTCTGGAGAAATAGCCATTGCATACAATTATCATAAAGGAAACAGCAATAAAATAGAAAATCTGCAAACCAAGAATGAAACTTTGGACCTCTAAAAGCCGAGGATGACAAAATGAAACAGAGAAATAACAAGAGCAGCAGCAAATAATAGCACAAAGAGAAAAATTGGTTTCTTCACTGCAAGCCTCTGTTGAGTTTCATAGTAAAAACTGGATGCAACTATCCTAAAAAGACTAATGACATTTCACAGGTAATGCAATTTAGAAAGAAACATTTCCACGTTTTCTTTTCCAACAATGTGCATTTTTGTAAACTGCTATAAATTGCAATTCAAAAGCACTGATCTCACCATCCCCAATCATTTTTTATACTGATCAAATGAATGCAGATACTCCCCTTTGGGAGGGGCGACATGACATTTCACTTGGCAGTTCTAAACAGGTCACGGACCTTTCACAGACCCTAAGGCAGTGGGAGGGAGCGCTTTACGAAACCGTGTAACCAAATCAAACCAATGGTTACCCCCTTTCAATACCACTGGAATAGTTTGCACAATGCTTATTCACATAGCAGCAGAGAAACTGAAAGGATGGTCATCCAATGGAAATGTCTTTTCCTTTGTTTGAACTTAACAGTGCTAAAAAAAATACTAGAAAACAATTACATTTGGGAACAACAAAACCCCAAGAAAACACTGTACATATAATCAGCAGAGTGAGTACATTAGAGGCTGAGGTGAGCTTAGATGTTTTTAAGCAGTAATGCTGGCAATATGGAATTGTGTATGGACATTTATGGGAGATGTCGCTTTGTTTGAAGCCATAGGCACAAAGACACAACATGGCTGCCCTGGAGATGACCTATTGCTTTCAAGTTGCTTGAACACATCAGAATTTCCATTGTTAAGGTTGATTAATTGAAACTGATAAGTTACCATGAATAAAGATTGTTTTTCTGTTTAATGTGGTGGGCCTGATTTGGTAAATGCTTCATTCATGTAGCCTTGCAGTGCAGCATATGGGCAGAATTCATTCAGCATTGCAAACATACACAATTTATTATGCTTGTATGGTCACAGCCAAAAGGCCTTTCTAGTTTAATGTCAACGTCTGAATGAAAAATTCCATTTAAAGAGTCACTAGTAATGTTACATGTGAGTTTTGTCATTCAGCCTAACTTTTAAGCTCCTTTAAGCAAATTCCAATCACATATACTTAAAACGTTATATCCAAGAAAGAAGCAGATGAGAAAGGGTGAGTGGATACAGATTTTTCTTCAGAACAAGCAAACAATTAATCTGTAATGTTTGTAGATGTCTATGACAAAGGCACATGTTGTGGTCTGGTTTCACCCTGTGTCACATGCTGCTGATAAAGTTATCACTATAATGTTTCAATAAGATACTGTCACTGCAGCTCTGGAACCAGACATTCCTATGTCTTGTGCTGGACAACAGACACAAAATAATAAATTTGTTCTTTTAAGAAGAAAAATCTGAAGCCAAAGACCTATAAATCCTTCAGAAGTAATGGCACTGTCATGTTAGAAGTGTCATGCCTTTTTGAAGTTTAATCTAGCCTTTACCAATTAAATTGTATTTGACTTGAAAAGTACAGTACCTACCCAAAGAAGGCAGTGGTTACAGAAGTGAGCGGAATACAGAAAAGCAAAGCATATATTTTTTATAATTACTGATCTTGAAAATCAGTAAAAAAAATCAGAAAAAATAGCTACGTATCTTGACATAGGTGACATTCCCCCCAAAAAAGAGGTGTTTTCTAATTTTTTACTGAAATAATAACAGCAGCAGCAGCAACTATTTATTTAAATATACTTAACTAAACAACCAAGCCAGCATGGTGTCGTGGCTTATGTGTTGGAGATCAGGGTTCATTTCCCCAATAAAAATCCACTGGGTGACTTTGAAGAAGGCTCCACCTCTGAAAAGGTAAGAGGAAACCCCCTCTAAACAAATTCTGCCAAGAAGACCCCATGATAGTTCGCCATGGGGTCACCGTAAGTCAGAAATGACTTGAAGGCACACAACAACAGTGTAACAAAGTAATCTTTTCCAGCCCAACTCCTCCAAACCTGATGGAAATATCATTTACCTGGGCTTCAATTGCTGGCAGAGTAGATCTGCTCCTCTCCATGTTGCTGATGACAGGTAAGTAGGCTGGGGCAAGTTATGATCATGAAAATTGTATCTCAATTGTGACTGTGATTGTGAATATGGGACAATTTATGGATGGTAACTGTTCTGTATTCACGATTGCAACTTAAGACTTTATCACACCAACTCTGTTTTTGCCATGATCTCGATAATGAAGAGAAATGCATACATACTAGTTTGGGAGCATTCCATACCATATGTCCCTTTATTAGCCCCTTGCACTCTCTTCCACCCTTGTCCTTAACCCTGACACCCTGTCCTATGCCCTACCCAGCATATCTTTCAAGTGTGTATGTGTGTGTGTGTTTGTTTTTCAATATAATTCCAGAGTTATATTAATGTGTTTTTAAACACAAAACAAAAATTAAAAATTAAAAAGCCCAACTGTTCAGAAATGGTTTAAAAGCCACATGTGATAAAGTTTTTAGTTATAATCGTGACACTATTGCCACAGTCGTAATCCCTTCCCCAAACTATTTTGCTGTGCATCAGTTGCATGTGGAGAAAGAAGTCTATTCTGCTGGTGGAGCATGGGTGAATGACATTTCTATCAGGTTTAGCTGGGTCAGGCTAGGAGAGGTTACTTAGGGGCTAAACATACCAACATTTAACGCCGACCTTGGGGCAGAAACCGGTGTCACGTTGCCCGCCTGACTGCATGACGGGCGTCAAAAGGGCATGTCTTTGGCACAGTGTTTAGATGCGCTGCACCAAAGAAACTCTTAAAAGCCACTACCGTGGTGGCAAGGGCATCTTTTCACCACATTAACTAGGAGCACCATTTTTCCGGCCAATGTCAGGAATAAACTCTTCCAGAACATGGCCACAGAGCCATAAAAAACTATGGGTGCCGGTTGTGAAAGCCTTCATGGTGATGATTTAGTTCTTAATTTGTTCATTCATACCATATCATTTCTTACATATCCATGCACTAACAATCCTAATGCAAATCAATCACTAAAATACAGAATCAAAGGGTGGGCATTGTTCAGTTTGTATGAATAGCTCCTAATAAGGATGGAGAAGTGGGCAAGAAGGAGGAAAAAAGATAACCTGTAACAAAATCTTGCAGTGTGGATTGTTCTTGTTCAGGGTTCCAGCTAGCCCACCATATCCTTTCTCATGATATTACAACCCATTTCCCACTGCTCCCTAGTTTTCTGTTTCTTCTTCCATAGCGAGACAGCATTCTGTCCTCTCTGAACATGGTCAATCCACACTGGACTGTTTTGGGTTCTGCAACTCACCCCCAGTTGCCCTTTCAATTTCTAAAGGGGGGGGGGGTTATTTCTATAAACACTTGGGAACATAGTTGAGATACCTCCAAGGTTCCTGACATCTGTGTATCATCCATTTATGCGGACACTTTGGTTATGCAAAAATCCACACTGAAGGAGCATGTCTACACTGCACAGTTATAATAGTTTGATATTAGTTGAAATGCCAAGGCTCCTTCTTCAAAGGGTTTCTAATTTGGAACTTCCACTGTTACAGTTCACAAGAGTGTGCTAATGCAGATATCTAATCCACCATGCTGCATTTTTCTTCTGCAAGAACCAAATAAAAACATTGTGCTGATCATGACAGAAGATCAACTGGTAAATCATATGATGATACTTTAGGGTCTGATACTTCAAAGGGCTAGAATAACGAGTAAGATATGGATTTTACATTTATTAAGAATCCTTTGTCCTGGCTTTTACTGGAACTATCTGTTCAATGTGACCTTCCTCTTAACCCCTTCCTCTTGGTTGACAAATATATTTGAAACCGAAACAAACAGTGTAATCTGCCCAAACCAGAGTTGCTTCTGTGCACCAGATATTTCTGTTTGAGCTTTCTCTTCTTGACAAGGGGACCAAAGAGGCACTGTTCCTCTAGAGTTTTATCTTATGGATTCATGCCTTTCTTGCTCATTAAGACTGTCCCTCAAGATTACACAGCAAATAGTGCTTTGCTACCAGACTGTGAGAAAAGTCTTCTTGAGTACATAAAAATAAATCCAAGGTTTATATATCATATAATGAGAAGCTTGGATATCTCTACTAACCTCTTTATCTCTGCTGCACATGAGATAATGAAGGCTCAAAAAGAAAAGAAGAGAAAAAATAATGACCAGAACTGAGTTTTTATTAAACATGCTTGATGGTAAGTGCACTGAACACAATGGCTTACTCCCACAGGGAATGGGGCATGGATGAGCGGCATTGGACATGTTTTGCATGGAAAACGTACTGGGTTCAACCTCTGGCTGCGCTAGCTGAAAGTATCTGCTACAGATGATGCAAAAGACATCCTGGAGAGTACCTTGAAGAACTACTGCTGACCAGAGTTGACAATTATAGGCAGGATGGACCAAGAGGCTGACCTAATACAAGGTTGCAAAGGATCTTGTACACCTTTGAGACTGAGGAACTTATCACACAATGGGTTTTGCAGCTCCAATGCAAAGCCACTCCGGGTCTAACCATGCGAATTCACGGTAAAATGTGATTAATTATCACACGTGATTGCTATCTATGGGGGGTCGTTCCAAGCCGGATCCAAAGTCAATCCAAAGTGACTCCTGATGTAGTTGAATTCGGTAACAAGCGAATTCACAAAAATTGTTTCCAAGCTCACTTCGATTTCAATCCGAATTGGTCTGGTGTGGAAGATCACCCCATCCCCCGTCACCCTGCTCCTCCGCATCCCCCTTCACCCTGATCCTGCCCTCCTTGGCAACCTTCGTCCTGCTCCTTCCTCATCCTCATCCCCCTTCACCCCAATCCTTAAAGTGAAGCTGTCATGGGGGTTTTCTTGGAATGTTTCTCCAGAGGGGATTTGCCCTGGGCTTCTTCTCAGTCCCACTGAGCATGCGCAAGGATGCCAATCTGAATTGATGATGTGATACCTTATTTTGCAGTCGCTCTACTTTGCCTTAGGAATGACCACAATTTAACCTTCACGTGTGGTAACTCATCACGTGAATTGCCTTAGATTCAAATTGACTCTGCTTTCCCTTCCTTTGGAATGGCTTTGGGATTGGAGTTCCTATTTCACGTGTGATAAGGGCCTAAGACTGACTGCACTGCAGAAATAATGCAGTTTGATATTGCTTTAACTGCCACGGCCCAATGCTATGGAATCCTGGGGTTTGTAGTTTTGTGAGATGTTTAGCCTTCTCTGTCAGAGAGCTCTAGTACCATAACAAATTACAAACTCCAGGATTCCATAGGAAGGAGCCATGGCAGTTAAAGTGGTGTCAAACTGGATTATTTCTGCAGTACAGATTCAGTCTAAGGTCCAAAACACATTGCAGAAATAATTCAGTTTGACACCACTTTAATTGCCATGGCTCCATCCTATGGAATCCTGGAGTTTGTAATTTGTTATGGTACTAGAGCTCTCTGACAGAGAAGGTTAAATGTCTCACAAAACTACAGCTCCCATAATTCCATAGCATTGGGCCAGGGCAGTTAAAGCAATCTCAGACTGGATTATTTCTGCAGTGTGTTTTGTAGTTTAGTCTACAAAATCCCTTTGCACATTGATATTTCAGACTAACACGGCTATGTCTCTGAATTTTCCAAATTGGATTTAACTTTATACAGTATATACCATGAGTAAGATACTTTTGCAGGGCGGGGCCCACTTTGTAGACTGGGCTAGTGTGGCCAAAGATGTGGCCTTAAGAGAGGAGCTTAGTGGGCTTTTAAGAAACTACATATAATAGATTAAAAATTACTTTCTCATGCATACAGCATATTATTTAAATTTTACAATTAACAAATCCTGCTTGAGTAATTATTATTATAATTAAACCAATAACATCCAAACAATGATAGCTTTATTGGGCCTACAAAAATGCACAATTACACGTTGCAAGCTTTCGAAGTCACATTGGCTTCTTCATTGGGCAAACAGGAGAAAGAAATTGAAGATGTTAGTCATAGGTCTGCATTTTCTGTTTCTGGTCTTATTTCAGATGGTAGTGAGGGCTATCTGCAGGCTGGTACCTTCCCCTATATGGCCAACACGGCCATCCCTAGATGTTTTATGGATTTCAAGATACCGCATTTTAGCCGTCACAGAGGAATCCTATGTTTGGATGTTATTGGATTTGCTATATGGCCAACACAGCTACCTCTAGATGGATTTTTGGATTTAAGGCGAATTCTGAAGTCTATTAAGTCTATTAAGCCCTTTGAGAATCACAAATTGTACAGACTCTACAGCCCATGTCAGCCTTGTCATTAGGTGGAATAAAACAACTGCCTTAGGCAGTAGACAATGAGGTATAGCAGTGACTGCCACATAGGCATTCCTCCTGAGTGTTCTTCACTCAGCTGTTCTGCTCTGTTGGCAAGTGTCACATAGACTGTCTTGCACTCTCTAATAAGCTGGTTTCTATTAGATGCAGTAAGTACTGTACTGAAACAAAGTTCATCTGCTAGTCCAGTTTGCTTCTGTATGGGAAACTGATGGACAGGGGCACCTGGTTCTTTTCTTGTCTGCAGGCAACAAAATGTCTTGGCCTGTCCTGGTCATGATCAGAACTGTAGGCAAGCCTAGACCTAGTAACGGAAGACCATTTTGCTATTGTTGTGTCTTCAAGCCATTTCCAGCTTATGGATTTCTTGGCAAGAATTGGTCAGAGGAAGTTTACCATAGCCTTCCTTTGGGGATTTAAGTATGTGACTTGCCCAAAGTGACCCAGTGAGTTTCTATGGCCAAATGGAGATTTGAATCCTGGCATCCAATGTGCTAGCCCAACACTGAAACCACTGCACCACACTGGTTCTTATTACAGTATTTCCATCTCGCTCATTGAACATGACTCACCCGACTCCTTGTCTCCTTATTTTGATAACTAATCTCCCCAATGTGTTCTTTTACTCTTTGCTATCCAATCTACTCAGAAGCACATCCACACAGAAATACATTATTCTAACAGATTCAGCATAGAACCACTGCTTCCAATGGAGTATACATGCCCACTTGAACATGGACAGGATTTCAGATTTGTTAGAATTATTTTACACATTCTGGAATGGTTATAATGGCCCAAAACAGATGGGTCAAATAAAACGGCTTCTGGCCTTTTCAGGATTTACATGACACATGTCCCCAAAGCACCTGGAAGCTGTGTGGAGGCTGTGCTGAGGTGGCAAGAGCCAGACTAAAAATTAGTGGTTTAAATCCGCTCCTACTGGTGCCCCATGTGGGACAATGGCATCAGCCTGATTCAGGAGCAGGTTGTGCAGTTGCTGTGGTACCAGCATGTTTGGTGCCAGAATGGCCAGAAGCTGCTCCTTTCAGACCATCTGCTTCAGCTCAATGTTAGTTGTTTATAGGATTGTGTATTATTTCTGAAACAGAAATATGTAAGTGTCTATTTATAATAGTTTTAATGTTCCTTTTTGCAACATAGTTGGAAATAAACAACATAACTTGGCACACATATTCTTCCCACTTAAAATATCTATAAAACAGTTTTGCTTCCAATTGTAGGTAGGGAGGAAGCTATAACTTTTAAGAACAGTAACCAAAAATAAAATTAAATGGCATACTTACCACCCTCAAATGCACTAGGAATTTCAATTGTAACTGGAATTTTATTGCTATCGCTGCTCCCTTCTTCATTCGTTCCTGTGACTCTTTGCGACTTTATTTCTGGCTGAACATCAAATATTAAAGTCACTCAAAAGCTGCTGTACAACTACATTTCAGAAAATTTCTATTAAACTGCTTCTATGTAAACAAATGCAGGGAGACATTGATAGAACACTTGCATCTAAATGCTGGGTGGGGCTCAGGCGATTCAGTAATAAAAACCTCAGTTCTGGCTCAGTTAGATTGTTGAGGACACTACGGGTTTACTTTAGCAGTGGTGTTGTATCTCTTGTGTGCCCTGACTTGGCTTATGTCTTCACTTGCCTATGACTGACTTTGGACTGTTTGATTTGATCTTTAAGAATATTCCCACTGGTCTGGCTTGGACTGGTAAAGCCAGATTTGGGTAACTGAAGTAGACATGGGTACTGATTTTCTGCCCTTGAGACCTTTCAGGTATCAGTGGACATATAGACTGCCTCAAATAAACAAAAACTCATTAGGAGTGCCTAGAATTCTACTTCGGGTTTTTTAAAAAACAGTTTTTCTTATGTTATAGAATGTAGGAGCCATGTAAGCTACTTAAAATGTTCCTAGAAGTTTCTAGTGAGGTTATTAATTTTTCTCTTTCTTCTATTGTCATTTTTGACAGAAAAATTGTATTCCTCACATTCTGGAAAACAGCAGGATCCATTATTTTTACTAAACCTCTGTTTTGTGGGTAGATGAAAATATTAGATTTGGTTTGATAAGGATCAATACAGCTGCCTAGATTTTTGGACTCTCCTTGGTGCTGCTGTTGTGAGGATTATTATAGGTGCTCATAGTTCCAAATATGGAATGATTTACACCTCTAAATACATGGCCTAACAAAACAGCATGATCTAGCTTGATGGTTTACGCATGCAGAAATTCAGTGCTTTGTTTCCCCACTTAGTGCTGTTCTGATTACAGAGAGCAAAGCAGTGAGCCTATTAATGAAACACACAAGCCTTATTTATGCCAAATTACCAACCCTTCATGTAAAAACATCTATGGACTAATGCATTATAGAAGTGGAATGAAGGGTAAGAAGATGAGGTTCTTTTTCTGTTCCCACTGTATCATCCAAATTTAGTTGCAAGGTTAGAAAAGATCTCTGGCAGAGATACAGCAGAGCTAAAATAGTTGGGTCATTGATCTGTCTTAGCTATGATGGGTAGGACCTAGATGCAATCTGAGTTATATTTTGAATGGACACATTTGGTCCCACAGAGTTCAGTGGATGTGCTCTAAGTATGATTCATCTGGAATCAATTTTTCTGTGTTTTATTCCCAAAATACCATGTATGTACAGATATCTACCAGTGGTCATAAGTATATGATACTCACCCTCTCCAGTCCTGTTATATTTGTTTCAAAATAGACTAAACAAAAATATCTTTACAAAATATGCTTTCCATCAGCAGTCCTTTTTTGGTTCAAGAACTGTGCTCCCAAAGTACTGCTACCTTTAAAATGGCCAGACACCTTTTTGGAATGTTTGAGCCTGCATGAAGACAGGACATCCAACCCATATACATTAGCCAAAACAGCAATATTAGCCAAATATCACATTACTTACCAGAGGTGGATATTGCATGTATAAACCAGTCAAAAATGTATTTTTTTTGCTTGGAGGGTTCTGGCTAAGTGCAGGAAGAGTGTTCTGGAAGGAACAAAGAATATCAGTTCTGTTCCTTTCAAAGGCTCAGCAGCCACAACGAAAATCCCCTCCTCTCCTTTCCCGCCATATCCTAGAAATGTGAAACTTAGACATTTGAAAACTGGTATAGGTACTAAAACCCTCTCAGAGTTATTTTGCCTTTTGAAAAAAAAAGAAAAAGAAAAAAAAAGATTGACATTTAGTTAATTAAGATCTTTGTCTAGTCTTCAATAAGAAATGCCAGACCTTCCTTAACCAGAAGAGACTAAAGTGGCCACAAGACTTGAAAATTCATTTCTTCACAAGGCTTCTAGGTAGCTCTGTATTATACTTTCCTTTGCAGGGTTTCTTGAAACAATTCAGAGGAAAAGAAAGGTAGGAAAGAAGGAAGGAGAATCCCACTGCAAGGTAAGGCGGGTGAAGGACAGTGAGCAGAGGAAAAAGCTTCAGTGAGCCCTCCATGGAAGATGAAGAAAGAGTGGGGGAGAGGGGAAAAAAGAGTAGAGGAAAAAGCACTGGGATGTCTTCAAACACAGGTAAAATGCTGAAGGATCTATAGTTAGTACTGTTTCTATTATTCTAGGACACAGAATGAGGGAACTCTGGCCATCCAGATATTTTCATCTACATATATATTTTCTATACATACCCTCTCTGTAAGAGATGTGCGTCTAAATTTGGTTGACTGACGCAATGATTGTCTAAGGAACATCTCATCTTTAATGGCATGCAGGCTGAAAATGAATAAAAATGACTGAATTCAATTCTTCAGTGAAAGACTGGCATGTCCACCTCCCACTTCTACAGTTTAATTTTTTAAAAAGAATAACACAGAAATCTAAAGAACTATTTAAAGTTATCTCTAAAAGCCTCCATGTATTCAATGGGTGTTTCTATGTTTTTTAAAACATTTGAAGAGCAGGCTTAAGACCATTATCACAAGTTGCTTTGGGAACCAGAGGAAGCCCTTGGTGCCATTACAGGAGGAATTTCCTGACAATAAGAGCTATTAGACAGTGGAACCACTCCCTTGGCATATGGTGGAGTCTCATTCTTTGGAGGATTTTAAACAGAGGCTGGATGGCCATCTGTCAGAGGTGCTTTAATTATGTATTCCTGAGTGGCATGGGGTTGGATTGGATAGCCCTTGAGGTCTTTTCCAACATGATTCTATGATTTGCTCAAGGATGCAATTATTTGTCATTTTGACAGTCTGTGGTATCCATAGATATCTCCTTCAGCACCTCCAGAGAGACTCACTATGATAAACAGTCTTCAATTACTGTTTTGAATGTTGATTAGATTTTGACCACGTTTCACTAAAATAAATTAATCTTAAAAGTTTTGTTATGGATTTGGTTCATATACACATCTAGTAGCAAAATACCTTTTCTTTAGAATTTCAAACTTCATTTGCCAACTTCGACTGGTATGATACAATTCCTGTTGGAGTCTAAAAGTGAAAGGAAAAAGTGCGTTGGTTTGTTGGTTTGCCCTTTTTTTGTAATTGTGGAATGATCACATCATATACAAATACAGATTAATTCTTGTACATATACCTCTGTGCATGCAGCTTTGCCTGCTCCTCAGCTTTCTTCAGCCTCGTTATCTCATCCTGAAATTCTTTTCTCTCAGTTGCTCTGTCTTTTTCCACTTCAGCCTGAAATACAAAAGACAGCCAGGCATTAATTATCAATGTATTAAAAATACGCAAAAACTTAACTATAATAGTGGGTGTGATGTAAATATTTATCCATTCAGTGAGTTATATGTGAATTTTCTGTACACATGCATTTATACTTTATCTGCTTATAATACTAAAAGTTATAACAGCAAACCAAAATACATCAGAACAATATGATACAACAAAAGAATAACATGTAATGGAAGAGAGTTCATTGATAGAGGGCTGAAAAGAAATTATTTAAAACTTCGAGACCAGGGTTCGATTCTCAGCTTGGCCATGAAACCCATTGGTGACCTTTGGCAAGTCACATGCTCTCAGCCTTAGGGGTAGGCAATGACAAACTGCCTCTGAACAAGTCTTGCCAAGAAAACCCAATGATAAGGTTTCTATAATCCAGAAACAACTTAAAAGGATACAACAACAACAACATATTTTAAAATACATTAACCCCCCCCCCTCCCCAGGTATGGATGTGTGGCCATTTCTGAGTGGTTTTCCTTTAGGGAGGGCGGTGTTTTGGCATTTTTGTCTGCCGGTCTGGCCGCTGAAGGCAGCCAGCCTTGGTGTACTATAATAATGCAGTACCTTATCAGACTCCAATAACAATTCCTTTTCTTTAGCCTCTTTAGCAATGGCTTCTTTGATGGTAGCTACTTTGGCAGCAGCTGCTTGGGCTCCAGCTTCTCTGGCAGCCGCTTCTTTGGCTGCCTTCCCTTTCAGTCTCCTTTTCCTCTTATCTGATTTTTCTTCATCGACTGATGGTACCTGGAGGGAAAAAACAACAATAACAACCAACGAGCTCTGGACATATTGTTTCAGATTTTCAAGAATCACTTCTTGCCATTGGTGGCAAACAAGACATGAACATAGGGGAGCATAGTTCTCTGATTCTCACCCCCAGCAGAAACAATAATAGCATGGATAAAACCTCCAGAATAACTTACAGATCACCTGTATATTAGCAAGCTAGTGAGGTGATAATGAGGCTTTCAAGTGCAGCAGTTCTTTGTGACAGATTGGCACAAGGGAAGTTCCGAGGATGAGGTCAAGTAACAGCTGATAAACTGGATGTTCTATTTTTTGTGTACATATATGTAGAAAAAGGACAATCAAAATGAGCAAGAGGCTGGAGCAACTCCATTAGGAGGAAAGGTTACAATGTAGTTGTTTTTGGAAAAGTCAAAGTATAGTAGAAGTGTACACAATTCCCATGGTGTGGAGAGAGTGGACAGACAGAAACCTCTTCTTGTCTCATAATATTAAAATGTGGACCCTTTGAAAGATGGGGGATTCAGGACTGATAAAACAGAGTGATTCTTTTCAGAGCATGTACTGTAGCTAAACTGAAATTTGTTACTACAGGATGCAGTGATGATCACCAAACGAGGTGGCTTAATTAAATTCATTGAGGAAGGGGTTGTGAATGCCCTCTAGTCAAGCTGCATATCATGCCGTCCAACATTTCACAGATGAAAACTGTGAAATGTGTGGTCAAGCAACATTGGAGTATGGTCAGGATAGTGAAGGCTGTTAATGTAGAAGAGAATACAAGCTAGGAGAGACTGCAGCAGTTTCCTTTTGTCTGAACCTACTGTGAAGGGTAAGCTTTTTCTCCCTCCTGTCTTCTCCCTGCTGTTGACTTAATTGACTGCAAACTATTTTTGCACTTTGAACTCAGTTTGCAGTAACTGAAAGAAGCTGAAAAAAAGTGGGAAAGCAAATTGCTGCCATCTCTCCTAGCTTGTATGTTTTTTCGCCTTCAGTATTATGACCATACCTACTTCAATGTTCCTTGATCACATGTGTCCCAGTTTTCATCTGTGAAATGTTGGATGGTATGCTATTCAGCATGACTAGAGGCCATTGACAGCCCTCCATGAATTTAATTAAGGAGGGGAAGGAAAGAAGTTGGGACAATGTAAAAGCAGCCAAAAAAAGTGGGACAATGGAGCAACTGAGACTGTCGTTGCCAAATCACGGCAGTTGGCAGGTATGATATATATAATTCCTTCAGTAACAGAGACAGTGTGCTCATATATGTCAGATGCTGAAGAATGCAAGATGAAGGTGCTTTTGCGTTTCAGTCTTTCTGTTGGGCATCCTGGAGACATTTGCTTGGCTACTGTGTGTGAACAAAATGGTGAACAAAATGGTCTTTGGTCTGATCAACCATTGCTCCTCTTAGGTTCCTATCTCTTTGTGTACAGTTCCTGGTTAGAAAAAGCCTTTCCTGGGTCAAAAACAGTGCAGGGACTCTCCCATAACAAAATTTCTCCCCATGTTTCCTAGAAATGTGGGGAAGGGCAGCTTTAACAAGTAAAAAAACAACACATAAATTGTTTTTAACTTTTGGGGGTGAGGATACTGGTGGGTCCTACATTCCACTGTGCTTTTTATGGACTGGTTTGAATTTTTTAAAACTGAGATTTCATTTTTATAGTTATTTTATTATTGCTGACTATTGAGTGCTTTTTTGGCGTAATGCTCAAATATATATTAAATAAATAAATAACATCTGTGGGAAACCGCCAGTTGCAGTCGACTTTTCATCTTCTTTAGTAGCTTAATGGCATACAACATAGACATCACATTTCACGCTCCCCAGGTTAATCCTTCCAATGAAGGGAAGTGTAGCATAGCAGACTGACCCAGGATTTCATTCATTTCACAATATTAAGACATCTTAACCTGCCTCCTATCAGCATTTGCTCATAACACAGACAAGAGAATGTTGGAACACCTCTCTCATGCACATGAAAGCTCCCCGAAAGTTTAAAAATCAAGGCACTTATGGATATTTTGATTTTGAGATCTTCATGAACATAGGGATTTTCACTGTGTGAAATAGGTAAGCTATTTATTTATTATTTATAATGGGGCTTATGATTTGTAAGGAAGGGAAGCATTGCTTGAGGTTAAACAAAGTTGTACAAACTATAGATATAAACATGAGTGAGCAACTTTCAGGCAATTAATGACATATCAGATGTTATTTCACATCTTAAAAGTTTATCATTTTCATAAATATATTTTTAAATATAACATGTGTTACACAGACACCTATTTTAAGTAATGCATACAAAATAGGATTTTCATCAGAGCTTCAGTTTCTGTGAAACCCAGGAATTGTATTGTGTTTTCATATCTTTTTATATAAAAATCTTTTTTGTGCAAATAATAGCTCAGATACATTCAAATATGAGGCTTAGAAAACCTTTTGAAATGGCTGCAGGTGCCACCACTCTATCTACCCACAATTCAAGCTACTTCACCAAATCGGTGTCGGAAGATAAATATTGAACAAGGTGTGTGTATGTTCTGCAGTAATTGTATTCTATTTTTTTGTGCTGCATTATGCACTTCATTGTACACCTTGCAGTACACCTCTGAATACTAGCAAAAAATAACCAGATAGTTCTGTTTATCAACTTATTCATATAAAGGGAAAAGAGTACTTTGGACATAATGAGCACTTCAGGGATGGATGTGTCATGGGGATCTCTAAGGTCTTGTCTATTTAGATGCGGCTGTACCATGTTTTTTCTGTATGACACAATAATGAGATGGACTGGTCTACCCTATGTCTTATTTTAAGTCAGGAATTAGTGCTTTGTTTTTTTGTGTGAAAGCTAGTCCCTTTTCAAAGACAAGCAGAGTATAGCACAGATTTTTGACCCCAAACTTTACTATAAATTCTTTGGCCTCAGTCAAAGCTCTGGAAATGTTCTTTTTTGGATTACAAATCCCAGAATCACCTAGCCAGCATGGGCACTCGTTCTCTCTCTCTATCTCTTGGTGTGGGACCCACAAACAATGATGTGGAACTCAGAAACAATAAAACAAAATTAGTTAAAAACATAGCAATGAAATTATAACACAATGAAAACATTGTGATTTTTAAAATCATATACAGTATTAAATAATATAAAGCTATTAAAAAGCACCCCAAATTAAAACTAAACTACCTTCCCCATCCCATAACAAGGCTCACTGCAAGCAATCAGTCTTTAAAAGCATGTTTAAACAAGAAGGTCTTTGCTTGCTGGTGAAAGGAGAACAGGGAGAAGGTCAGCCTAGCCTCCTGGTGAAGGGAATTCCAGTGGGTAGGAGCAACCACTGAGAAGGCTTTCTCCTTTGTCCTCACCAAAAGGACCTGTGATGGTGGCTGGACCAAGAGAAAGGTTTCCTCTGAGGATCTTAAGACTCCGGCAGGTTCGTATAGTGAGATATGATTTTCCAAGCAATTTGGACCAAAGCCCTATAGGGCTTTATAGTCATGACCAGCACTTTGTAGTGTGCCCAGAAACAAACTGGTAGCCCTCAGGTCCCATTTCAGAAAGGTGATCCTTAAGCATACCCTTGTCAATGGTATTGAAAACCGTTGAGAGATCCAGTAGAACCAACAAAGACACACTCCTCCTATCTAGTTCCCTGAGTAAGTCATCCACCAAGGTGACCAAAGCTATCTCTCTCCCATAGCCAAGCCTGGAGCCAGATTGAGATGGATCTAAATAATCAGTTTCATCCAGCATTCCCAGGAGCTGGAAGGTCATATCATGTTGTTCAGGGGATTCTGGGAGTTCTAGTACAAAAGGTAATTTTTCTAAAGCTCTGCTGTCAAACTGCCTTGCTATAAACTGCCTTGGGTCTCACAGCAGGAGAAAAACAGAATAAAATAAACAAATATAAATAGATATATAAACAACAAAAGGGTCATGATTAAGTCTCACTGATATTGAGATAGTATGTTAATTGTGACTTGACAAAATCTTATTAAATTCAATGGGAAATAGGATTATGAAATTTTCACTATATTGGTGCCTGCAGCTGTTAACTGTTCAGTTGTTTCTGGTGTGTAATTTATTTGGGAATTTTTACAGGAATGCCTTCATAAATTTAGCAAACACAGAACTCTGGATAATATATGCATTTTTTTTATCTCATCATACAGACGACAGATATTTTGAAATTATTTACGCATTATAATTGCCAGCTATATTTGTGTCCTTCCTTTTGGAACAGGTTTTAGATCTGGCTAATCTCAGCATGTGTGGCTTTCCCACTGAATGTCACACTTTTCTAAGTATAAGCATGATTAATAAAGGAAGTCAAATACCTCTTGCAGCCAATACAGCATCAAAGAGCCAGGAAAGTTATACATGAATTTAGGCATTAACTTTAGAGTACCTGTATGCTGTTTATCTGCTTATTTAAAAGTCTGAGAGAGGTGTAGGATAAGAATAACTTTTAGTTGAACAGTGTTTTATCAGCTCTAAACTCTGTTTATTTTTTATCAGTTCTAAGTTCTGTTTATCATTGGAAAAAAACGTGCAAATCCTTTTTTATTCTTAAAAAGGCACCCAGCTCATCTGACTATTTGCCAATATTAAGAAAAGGAAGTTACCACACTGATAATGTCTTTGCAAACTACTAGAGCTTGAGAAGCTGAATAAATTAGCCCGAACCTCTGATTTTACTCATTTTTTTTAGCAAAAAGGTGAAAGTAAAACATAAAGACAGAGAATTTGAGAGAGTCTCTATATGAAACCCACTGTGCAGCTAGCGTACATACTTCCTTTGTCCCACTGCCCAGTTTTACAGGTTTTAAAGTTTTTCATATAGGTGTTTTGCATTTGGATGCATCTTGGGTTGAAGTTGTCAGATTTGCCAGATATTTGAATAATCCCAGCCCCCTCTAAAGTGGGTTGAGTCTGAATGTTTACACCTCTGAAGATGTGATTTAAAAATGGATTCAGAAGGATACAATAAAAAAATGCTCCATAGAAAGAAAGGGGAGAGAGGTAAATAACTGTCAATGTGCTGTGGTAACACCTTAGGAAATCCTGTGGGGTGCACCTATCCACCAACAACTTTAAACTTTTTTTTTTGCCTCCATACCTCTTCTGGGTGCTTAGGAGGCATTTGTGCAATGTCTTTGGCCCCCTCTGGGCTGTTTTAGGCCAAGGAAATGGCCTTTCCCCTCTAACACCTGCTTTGGTCAAAAATCCTAGGCTGGGGCAGATATATGGCAAAATTGTCCCCATGCCCTCTGAAGGGCATTTGGGAATTAAAAAAAGTTTTAATCTTTCTTTTTTATTTAAAAAATAGTTTAATTTATTGTATTTATTTATTTAAAGGATTTATATCCTGCCTTTCTCTCACAATGGGATTCAAAGCAGGTTACAATAATTCATAGCACTTTGTGGGAAAGGTGTTGAAGAAATATATTCCAGGATTGTTTCGTGGTTCAGAACTGTTTTGTCGCTCTCCCTCTGAGGGACAGGAATATTAAGAGTTTTTGTGAAGTCTGTTCAGCTATGCTGTAATTTAACAAGCCTGGCAGGAAACAAGTTAGGGAAGGTTGGTGCCAGAGTTTTAAGTGTTACTTTTAAGAAGAAACAATATAATGAAATGCTGAAGGCAGCCATAACTGAGTAGTGGTAGGATGATTTATGGTATATAAAGCTATAGTCTTAGGAGGAAAGGAAGGTTGACTGGGATGCCCAGTGGGTAAATCTACAGCATCTACAGCATTCTCTCTTTATGCTTGCTCATTCAAGGAGATAGCAAATGTGGGAACCCAAGAGATGACTGAAACATTCAGAAAAAGCTTGTGATGCTGCTTTTCAGACACAACATCAGATCTAGATTGTACATCTGAATGCTTCCCAGCATTGTTATTGAGAAGCATACAAGAGTTGACTTAATTGCTTTATTGAACCAAACAAAAATCATTTATATACAACTTTCATCATAAAAGAAACAAGGCACTTTGTAAGGTAAAGTCAATCCAACAAAAACAATAAAACATGCAACATAGTCTCCAGAATTCAGTAAACTAGTGCAATGGACTGGTGCCTGTGAATGTTTCTGAGAGTCAAAATATTTCGCTAACATGTGGAACACCTGCATCATAGCTGCCTGTCACAGGAACGTAGCCAAGGGGGGGGGGTTCTTGGGGTCCGGACCCCCCTCCTATTAGAAAAATGAATGGTGTGTGCTGCTGCGCCGCCACGCTCAAGCCCCATTATAATGGTGGCACTTAGTCTGAACCCCCCCCCCTTTCCTAAAATCCTGGCTACGTCCCTGCCTGCTATATCTCATGATTAGCCATCATGAGTAATAGTTTCTGCTAAACCTATCCTCTATAGACAGGGTTCATTCTGTTTATAAGTAACAAGCGGAACCTGTGTGGAGGTGCTTCTGTCCTGGGATCCAACTAACTAGAGTGTTACTAATGAGAAAACAGAGAGAGAGAAAGAGAGAGAAGATCCTGTTGCCAGGTGATGGAGGTGTAAGCAGAAGGAAAGGTTGAACAAGCACTGTGTTGGAGAAAAAGAAAGACAAGTGTGTGAGACAAAAAGACACAGGAGAGGAGAAGAGAAGGAGGATGGGCTGGAAGATTTCTAAGACTTTTATAAGCTGGCATTCTGGTAACAGCTAAGAGAAAACATAAGTGCAGAAGGTGCCTCTGATAACATTAGGGAATAAAACACCACATACACATAACACATGACCTACATAAAACTAAATCAAGTAAACTAAATCACCTTTAGCATAGTGTCGTCTTGGGCTTCTGTTAATTTTGCTAGAGTATCGTGTGCCTCTTTTAGATCCTTTAAAATAAAGACAAAAGCAATTTTACTGTCTTACAAGAAAAAAATTCTGTAACTGGAAAAGTCCTAGCATTGGAAGACATTAACTTTTCTTGAGTGACAGCACAATGGCCCGTTACAGACAGGTCTAAGAGGCGCTGTCCTTGCGCCGCGATTCCGGACGCACAAGGGGCGGCGCTTCCGGACGCGCCTTGCCCCTCGTGCGTAACCGATACGCCAAGATAGTGGCGCCCTATACAGATGGGCGCTGCCATCTTGATGTAGCGGACGCTCTGCGTCCGCACGTCCCAACCCGGAAGAGACGTCGTGAGTGCGCTCTTTGGCACTTGCGACGTCTCTTCCGGGTTCCTGGAAGGAGCGCGATTTGTGCACTCCTTTTTTGCTCCGTGAGGGAGTCGCGCAGTTTGGCTGCTGCGGCTCCCTCACGGAGCAAACAGCAGCAGCCCAAGATCGCAGCTTTTGGGCGGTCTGTAACAGGCCAATGTTTTCCATGTCTACTTGGTAGCAAATTCCAGTGTGATATAAGGTCCTAGAGCTTCATACTGCAGCCCCAACTACTCACTGTAATGCCAGGGCTGATACTGAGTCAGACTCAGAACTACTTTCAGCACAAATGTTTAGTCTTGAAACCTGGGAAATAATTATTCAGGTCAAGAATGACTTTGAGCAAGAGCAGAGTTTTTTTCTACATACATATTCAGAAGTAAGGGCCAAAGATTTTAAATCAGGGGGAATGATGTTCCAGGCAGGCTTATTCTGATCCTTATTTTATCAGAAGTAATATATTGATTGCTTTTTGTTACTTCTATGTTTCCTTTCTTTTCAATTATCAAAACTACCCATTGAAACACATGTATGCGAATAATGATCAGTCCTTTGAAATGTATTACACTTTACTTTAAAAGCTGTTTCTCATGGATCTGTATTATCACATTAAGTGTTTCTTGGTAGCTATTTTAAATGCATTACCTGAAAAAATGATAAAGATCATTTTTATTGGACTGGAGGGAAGCTAGAAAAAGAATTCAAAATCAAATATTAATTTTAAAAATATATTCTCCTGTTTGTACAGCTTAGTATTCTGCATCATTTAATAGGAGAATCTTTGTGCAAATAAACACAATACTAAGAATGTCTGCAATATTCTAGATACATTACTGTAAATTGCTCAGTTTTAAAGCTTTTATGTATTGGTCGCCCTGGGCAGGCGACTTCTTTGTTGTGTGCCTTTAGGTTTTTTTTCAACTTATGGCAACCCTAAGATAACACAGTTTTCTGGAGCAAGTGTGTACTTGCCTAGAGACATGAGGCCCATGGAAAAATTAGGAAAAAACCATTTTTTGTCCATTTTTTCCTGAATAATGCTAAAAAAAATCATAATTGATTTTCCCTTTTTTCATTTTCTTCTTGTTCCCCCCCCCCGAAAAAAACAAGATAAAAAATGAAAAAAGAAATCACTTTGGAATACAGTATTTTATTTAGCATGAGTCAGGAAACATGGACAAAAATTGTTTTTTTTTTTTTTTTCCTTAATTTTTCTGTGGGTCTTCACATCTCTAAACTTGCCCAAAGTCACCCAGTGGGTTTCCATGACCAGGCAGCGAATTGAATCCTGATCTGCAGAGTTATAGTCCAATGCTCAAACCAGCACAGAACACTGCTCTCAGGTCACTTCTTACTACTTAGTTATCCCCCTGCTTTGTACAAATTGAGTCTCCCTCGTTTGAAATGCTTGGACCAGAAGTGTTTTGGATTTCTTTTTTGTACATATTGGAATTAGATATCTTGGAGGTGGGACCCAGGTCTAAACATTAAATTCCTTTATGTTTCATTTACACCTCATACACATAGCCTGAAGATATTTTTATACATAATACTTTTAATATTTTTTGTGCATGAAACCAAGTTTGTGTACACTAAGCTGTCAGAAAGCAATGGTGTCACAATCTCAGTTACCCATGTGAACAATTTTAGAATATTTCAGCTTCTGGAATTCTGGATAAGGGATACCCAACCTGAACAATAAGCTGCATACAGGTATGTGCAGCTGCAGCACTAAGTTCACTACAGATCTCTGTTTATTTATTTTTGGACACACACAGATTTCCTCCCCAAATTCTTCTTCTCCTGGTTCTTCTCAGTTTCAGGAAAAGTAGTAGGTTCTTTGCTCTTCAAAAGTCTGGTGCTGTGGGGCTGATTAGCTGGACTATATGACAATTAGAGTCCAGAATCCCACTGGTGCATTATACCTGTGTAACTATGCTGGTGGTGGCAGCAGTGACTGTAGGAAAAATGCTGTGAGGGCAGTGGCTCTGAAGGAATGAGCTGAAGGAATTGTTACTGTTGATAATTACCCACAAGTCAACTTTGACCTCTAGAGACCCTGTGAATAAGGCATCTACAAGACACTCTATCCGCAATGACTGCAGACCTAAGACTATGTCTCTTTAAATGAGTCTATCCATCTGAACTGTTGTCTTCCTCTTTTCTTACTGCCTTCTGTCTTTTAGAGCATTGTCATCCTTTCTAATGAGTCCTGTCTTGTCATGATGTGATGTGCCCAAAATATGATAGCCTCAATTTAGTCATTCTGGCTTCTAGGGAGAATTCAGATCTGATTTGTTCCAGGACCCATTTGTTTGTCTTTTTAGCCATCCAAAGAACTCTTCTCCAGCACCACATCTGCAATGAATTGATTTATTTTCTATCAGCTTTCTTCACCAGCCAGTATTCACACCCAGACATAGGCCCGTTACAGACCGCCCAAAAGAGGCGGTCTCAGGCCGCTGCCGATTGCAGTGTGGAGGAGCTGCAGCAGCCAAACCGCGCGACTCCTCCGCGCTGCAAAAAAGGAGTGCGAAAATCGCGCTCCTTCCGGCAACCCGGAAGAGACGTCGCAAGTGCCAAAGCGTGCACTCGCGATGTCTCTTCCGGGTTGGGACGTGCGGACGCAGAGCATCCGCTACGTCAAGATGGCGGCGCCCATCTGTATAGGGTGCCGCTATCTTGACGTATCGGTTATGCGCGAGGGGCAAGGCGCGTCTGGAAGTGCCGCCCCTCACGCGTAATCGCGATGCAAGGACGGCGCCTCTTAGGCCCGTCTGTAATGCGCCATAGTGATGGAAAATATGACTGCATGGACAATTCTTACTGAAGAAATAGACTGGAGAAATTGAGGTTGGAGAGACTGGAAGAGGCTAGAAAAAATTGATTGCTTGAAGATTTTGTTTTTCTTCTATCGTTGTTGTCACATGCCTTCACGTTGACTCTGACTTATGGTGACCCTTTGTAGAGATTTCTTGGCAAGATTTATACATAGGTTTGCCATTGTTTGAGGAAGTGTGACTTGGCTAGTGTCACCCAGCAGGTTCGCATAGCTGAATCAGGATTTGAATCCTGCTCTCCTGGAGTCCCAGTTCAACAATCAAACCACTCCATCACATTAGCTCTCTTCTTTCTCTCACCACCCTAGAAAAAACTAACTACTGTAGTTCACAAATGGGATTCCAGCTAGAGATTCTTACCCACCTTGTTATGTGGAATAATTATGGCTATGCTTGTCCATTAAGAGCAATATTTTGACTTGAAATTATGACTGTCATTAATAAAAAGCCACTGAGTAAATATTTCACAAGCTGGGAACTTTTTGATCACTCCTCTTCTTTGGTAGTGTATTCTGAATGGCAGTCCTGTTTTTCCTATTTCCTCTGAAGCTAATGAATAAGGACCGTCAGGATTAGACCCTCTTTGAAATAACTCATGGCATATGGTACTAAGATTGAGAAAACAGAATACACAAAGAAGCTATAATTTGGCACAGTGTGTGACAGGCTGCAAACAAGTGAGCATGTAAATAGCTGAAGTGATATTGATGTGTTATTTACAACCTTTCGTCTTCTGAATAGAATCCATTCTTCTTTGGCACATTTATTAAAAACAAGCCAAGATGGGTTTTACTCTATATTATTGTGATATATCCCACTTGCCCTACTATAACGACAACAACAACAACAACAAAAATTGACAGTAGTTAATATGAAACCAAGTTATCTCTTCATTCAATCCTTCAAAAGTGGGTGAAAATCTGATAATATAATAAAGGATCAGTCATCTGCAAAGTTCCAGAATTCTTTCTAAAAGGGATAAAATGCATGATCAAGATTTTTTTTCCCTACGGAAATCTGTTTGAAGTGACAATGGACTGGCCCCATGATTTTTATGGCAAACACTTAAATGCGTGTTTACTTGAATATATTTGTATTTACCTGGTATAGTCCAACTTCATCTTGATGTTTTCACTTATGATTTTAAATGAAATTAATATTTTGCTGTTAGTACTTGCAATCCATAAACTTTGTTCCACACCAAGTCCCCTGAAAAATGGGACCCAAACAGCAATTTAAAAAGCCAAAGTTTGCTGATCAGTTCTGGATTGAAGCCAAAACATCAAGCTTGATCAACATCAGTTCATAAATGTTCATTCCTTAGAAAAAATATAGAAATCCAAAATACGTTTTCAGCTGAGGGGTGGGGTATCCAAAGTAGTGGGATTACATTCAAAACCTTACTACAATCTTCATTTTGGTCCCATTAGATAACACACCAACTCTTATGTATCTGCGATCAAGCATGTCAATTTCTATATAGCATGAAAACAGACACTTTAAACTATAGTACAGATAGGAGCCTCATTACCACTTACAGATAAATCAGTGTGCAATCCGAATCGATTGATCGATTCAACAGTGGAGCGGAGGGAAATTTAAATTTATTTCGATCCACATGTAGTTCACACTTGCACGGAATTGATTTATTGAAAAAGACGCCGAAAACATCAGTGTCAAAAATACACAATCTAAATGGGTCTACCGCATGGCCCCCCTTTCGAAATCACTTCAGCAATTCAGTTTAAGTGGGAACCAGGATTGTTTGAACCAGTTCAGATCAATTTGCAATCCAGTTTAAAAGGTAGTGGGAATGAGGCCAGGGTAGAGCTAGCATGGTGTAGTGGTTTGAATGTTGCACTAGAACTTCAGAAGAGCAGGGTTCGAATCCTCGCTAGGCCATGGACATCCCCTGGGTGACTTGGGCAAGTCACATTCCTTCAAAGGAAGGTAATGGCAAACTCGCTCAGAAAAAATCTTGCCAAACAAACAAACAAACAAAAAACCTGTGATAAATTAATCTTAGGGTTGCCATAAATTGGAATCAACTTGAAGGCATATAACAAAAACAACCTAGACAATTCCATGATAAAGATGGTCTATATTAACACAAGGACAGTTAGTGTGTGGACTTCCAGGTGTCACACTGCACACTGCAGTAGCCCTAAGTAACAAAATCAATGGTTAAGAATGCTGGACATAACAGTCCAACAACTTCTAGATGTCTCCATTTGTCCACCCCAATGTAGCAGAACTCTGGGTTAAATCCAATTGTTAGTATCAAGCAGAGTACATAAGAGATGCCCATTAGTGTGTTTATCACTGGCATAATTCTGTTTCACACATACATATCAGCTTGAGTATTTCACTTTACTGAACAATAGGAAGAGCAAAAAATGTAGAATATTTCACAGCACACTTATTGGTTATGAAAACTGGAATAGTGGAATAGAAATTGATTATGCAGTCAAAGTAGAATTCTAACTTTCAAGTTCAAATCTAAATTTCAAATTCAGACTACAGTATGGTCTTTATGCTTGTTTTCAAAGATGTCATGAAAGATGCACAATAAACCACAAGATTATCTGCTTTGGGGTCTGTGTTTGAGAGAGGGATTGACATGAAATGAAACCCTGTTTCACCCTTCTGTTCCCTTCTTCAGATCAGTGAAGTTTAAAAAACACACATTATTATACAAATTCTTAGGGGCCACATTCCAGTGCTAGATGGAGCTAAAGTCAAAAGATTCAGAGCAAAATTACAAGCACAGTTTATCTTAGGTGATGTCTGCACAGAGAAAAAGAAATGTTCCTACACCATTCCCACACTGACTTGCTCAGATGGTGCACGGGGCCAAAACTGGCAAAATATAGGCCCAATCCAAGCTCCAGGATGATTATCTGTAGTAAAAAGAGTCCCTTTTTGCTCTGGATTAGAATGGAAACTCCAGAGAATCTTCTAGGCACAAGGATAGTGTACTGGTGTAGGGTTGGAAGGAGGACTGTTGCAGTGTTGGTGAGCCATTGACTTCTTCCCACCTGGAACTTCCCCCTGCACCAAAGCACTTTTAAGTTTGGGCAGTGCTTCCAGTATCATTCCTTTTACAGATGTGAAAGTTGACTTTACAACTGCACACTAGCACAACAATGCCATCAGTCCAACACACTGATGCAAATTAACTGCACAAGCTCACATTTGTACAACAATGTTTGTAAACAGTGCTGTTGGTATTAGCCCATTATGGGTGCCAGTTGTGTGGACAGGTTGTCTTCCCTGTGTATCTGGAAGCTGCAACAGTAAGCCACGTTTTCCTGTCAGTGTGGACACAGCTTCAAAGCTCTTGCTGCCTTTAGTGAGCTGGGGGAGGGGGCATTTCAAACTTTTTAGAATGAAGGGAAAATATACAAAAGCTGAGAAATGACCAAAGAGTGTCATAGAAAGGGGTTATGCTATTTGGGAAGGGGAGGACCAAGTCAAGATCCTAGGAGAGTCAGATTAGGACTCAGGACATTATTTTCACAGCTTAACCTCGCTGACCATTTTAATCAGGTGTGGAAGGAGAGGAGGAAAAATGCATAACATATTATAACACTGTATTTGAAGTGAAGATCATTAAACATTGGGTTTAATATTAGCAGTGTAATATTTTTGTTTAGGATCTTACCCGAGCTTTAGATAGCACTCGCTGCTTCTCCCGTTCAAGTTCCAGTTTCAATATTTCTTGAGTTGTCAGTAGCTAAAATTTAGAGGAGGATGGTGAGATGTCATAGAAAAGTAGCAGATTTTATTTTAAAGGAAAATATTTTAGTATTTGGCTGAAAATATTTGGCCTTCTTGGATACTAACAGCTTTGAAAATTTACTTTTTTAGACAACAACTCACAAGGTGCCATCCATGTTGGCTGATTGGCTCTCAGAGTTGTAATAAAAAATTTTTTTTTCATGCTTGTAACCACCTAACTGCACCTCTGTCCTTTAAAAAGTCCTTTAGGCTGCTGTTTCAAAGCAGAATGAATGCACTTTGACATCACTTTAACTGTCATGGCTCCATCCTATGGAATCCTGAGATGTATAGTTTGTTTTTGCACTAGAACTCTCAGAGAAGGCTAAATAGCCCACAAAACTACAAATCCCAGAATTCTATAGCACTGAGCTATGGCAGTTAAAGCAATGTCAAATTGAATTCATTTTGCACTGTAAATGCAGCCTCAGACTTCTTTTTAGACTCAACTGCTCTACAGGATCCCAATGGTTCTTATTGGGCTATTTGGAATTTCTTTTAAAGTGCAGTAGTCTCCTAAAAGTAACTTTCTCCAGCTAAGATATCAAATTCGGCCAGAAGTTCTATAGTACTGCCAGCCATTCATGCCTCTCTTTTATGTCTGATCAAGGTAAGACCCAGCCTCAAGATCTTAGTTTCCTAGTTCAGGGCTTTCTTTTTGAAATGTTAACTTGTCTGGTCTATGGAAAATGATGAGTTATGTAAAACTTAACTCAAAGGTCTCCGGGCAGCTTGAAGGACAGTTCTTTTTGATGATAGGATGTATGTGAATAACTCCCTGGCTCTTGTGTCTTTGTCTGAGTTAATCCATCACTGTCAATAAATAAATAACGAATACAGTACCTTTTGCATTGTCTTCATATCTTTCTCTTTTCTCTCTCTAATACGTTGCATTTCAGTTTCTGAAAGAAGCAGAGGATGGGGTGGGGGGAAATAAAGCAGACCATGAAATTACATGGCTATTTAAAGAGATTCATATCGTGCACTACAGGTCAGTCTGTAAGCCCATCGGAAGGCCTGAGCGGATGGAGGCACTGGCAGACCGGTGACCTTCACAACTGGCCTTGACCTTCAGAGCACTCTTCCTGCTGCTCAGCTGGCTGGTCAGAGAGAGGAAGATTAAGAAATAAGTTCAAGAGCCAAGTGTGTCCAAGCACCCATTGCTTTTCTTTCATACTAGCTTTGCTCATCTTTGCTGTTTGTCACAGCTCATACAAAGTAATGTAGCAGGTGGCTCTTTATTGCCCAAACCAAATATCTGAAGACTAGATATTGGGGTGAGGGGAAGAGAAGGAAGATATCACCATGTGAGATGATAAAACTACCTTAATGTAACACTGGTTTCATGTTAAATTCATATTCTTGTCCACTAGTATTGTGGCGCTTTCCCCCCAGGCAGTCCTATAGGCTGCTGTAATTATTTCACCAATCATTTCTTATAGTTATTGTGCTGTTCTTAAGTCTTGTTTTCATAAGGCCTATTGGCTGCCTTGAGAGCATCTAGCAGGCCAGAAGGCAAAACTTCTTTTAAAGGGTGTATCCATTCATTTGTCTATCTATTTACATACCCAGACCCATATAGAAAGAAATATGAGGAGAGAGTGTTTCAGAATCCATATGCACCTAAAATTCTAGCTTTCCATTATAGTCATAAGAGGTAATTTTACACAGACACAAACCTATCATGTCAGCATTTGCATTACCTGGCATGCAGAATGCCTCACACACAGGAATAATTTACTTTTTTAAAAAACTGGCCAAATATTTTTCTCAAATATATAAAAAAATTAAGGTTCTGAAATATTTGACATGGATAGACAAATCCAATACCAATAGCATTTTTGATAAAAAGAGAGGTATCGTAATACCTGTTCCTCATCAACACACATTTCTCCTTATACTCCAGTGTCCCTTTTGTACTTACATAAGAACTGTCATTTTGCTACAAAATATTAATATATGGTGAAAAAAGTTCAGAATGCTATACAACATCCCAACTTTGAACTGTAAGTATCAGAAGTAGATAACTAACCTTCTTTTCTCATCAATATTATTATTATTATTATTATTATTATTATTAATAAAGCGCTGTAGATTTGCACAGTAAATACAACAAAAAGAAGTCTGTGTTTTAAAAAGATACTTTCCACTAAGTCAGAGAAATTTCAGAATCATCTCAAATTACAGAGGAAAACAGAAAAATTCAAAAAAATAACTGTGTCATATTTTCCAGCCCAATTTAGATGATGAATGTCACCCCCCTCAATACTTCAATATATATTAAAATCAATTGAGTTTCTTGGTTCTGTGAGAATGTTTACCTAAGTCAGTATGTTCTTTTTCTCTGCGTTTCATAGTTTCTTGAAGGCGTGTATATCTTTCAGTCAGGCTGGCCATTTGTTCTTTGAACTCACAAATTTCTTGCTTAAGCAACTGTGTTTCAATGTCTCTGTCTGAAAACTGAAAGATTAAGAAGCTGTCCATTTCTAAAGCATGAAGCATAAAAGAAGAAGGGGAAAAATGTAAATTGCCACCGCTGGGCACCCAACAATTATACAATACAGCTATCATAAAATTTTCTGAATCCTGTCATATTAGTTACAATATGAATGGGAAGAAAAACCAGGAGACTAAATAGAACTTGCCGGAAGAAAGAGCTGCAGTACCCAGTGTACAAAAAGACCGTAACACATGGGGATGGGTTATTGACAAGAATAATGCATATCATACTGTTTGTTTGCCCTCATCATTCAGACCAGTTTATTGTGGAGCTTGTGTTGGGGAGCCAGCTGGGGCCGCTCCATCCACCCACACTTCTCTCTGAGTTTATGAAGTGCTGTCCGTAACTAGGCAGGCAGGAGAAACCATGGACAGGCAACTCCAGGGGGTTGCAAAGTGCATGGCTAAGGAGGAGGGTGGGGGGGCTTGCCCTCTTTGTGCTGTTTCTCAGTGACAGCACTGCCATTGCCATGAGGAGCACATCACACGTCAAACTGGTGAAATTTCCAGGCTGGGAGCCACATGGAGTCCATCAGGCTGCCTGATACCAACACAGTTGGTTTTCTGCTTCATGCTGGAGCCACCCAGAGGCAATTCATATTCTGAACATTAAGATAGCTTTGCATGCACATCACACATGGTCCGTTCAGGTTTTTTTTTTTTTAAATGCCATTGAAGACTCTGGTTTAAATCTCCATGCAAACAGTGATAACCTTGTAGGAAAGTTCCAGGACAGCACACAACAAAAGACGTTAAAGTTATACTTTTAGTAAAGCAAACTCATTTACATTTTTATTATGCATGCCCTTTGTTAAAATCTGGCCACGTTCATTATGGAAAAGACTTCGTATGCATCCAAGCTTATTGGGAGAGTCACTCTTTCTTCTTGTCTGCTTCAAAGCTATTTAACACATTTGCATATATTGTCAAATGGCTGTCGAGATTTTACTGCTGCATATTTCTTTCGACAGGATAGAAAAGCTCTCTGAAGAAAGTGGAAACACAACTTTATAATGACACCAGGACGTCATAATGAATTGTGAAGTCCTTTAAAAAGAATCCCTAATGATGATGAGTAATTCCCACAATTGCTTAAAGGAAATGCATGCTATTATAGGATTTCTTTTGTATTCAAAAGCAGATTTTTCTTCCCTTCAAAACATTTTAAAATAAAAAGGGAAATAAAATTTTTGACCTTGATGTTTTGGAGGGTTAGAGGTACAACAAAACCAAATTGTGAATAGAATTTATTCATGTCTAACTATCATTGTTTCAAGGATGTGAATGGGGACAGGGCTGCTGCATTTTAATAAGTATGTAGAAGACAGAGTTTCAGCAGGTGTAACTCTAAACCTAATCTGCTGAGGTTTTCCCTTCTACACAGTCATTCAAGGTGCTGCAGCCTTGTCCCCTTTTATGTATGGACAGCTGAATCGTGTTAGAAATTAGAGTTTCCCAGGGGGTTAGCCCTTGTTTGGGAAAAATATGAATGAAAAATAAAACTATCAGGAATCAGCCATCCTTTAGCAGCGTAGCAGATAAGCGTGCCCTGATCTGATGTTGTTTCTCAAAAAATTGAAACTGACTAAAAAAATAAACAAGGCAGGCAGTTTCAAGTTACAAACTTAGAAAAAGTTTACTAACGTTTTTTACATTTACACATGCATAGAGAGCCTGCATTCCAATTAGCTAATGAAAAGATTAGGTAAAAGGAAGAGCTTCAGTTTTTAACTCACCATCTTTTGATGGAAAGGCAAAGCATGGCTGAAGATAAAGAGAGAAAGAGATGGGGGGGGGGAGAGTAGACGTAAGAAGGAGACATATCTTTATATGTCCAATAACCCTAACTTTCCAGGGTCACATGGTCTAGTTACATGAATACTCAAAAGGTATTGATGACCATGTACTGTATTTCAAAGGATAGGAAGAACAAATGAGTAGGAAAAAACAGAAGAATTTTACATGCAGGAATTTCTGCCCTATCTAAACTTCAATTCCTCTAACAGCAAGGGAGAGGGGGTGAGAGAGAATACTGGAATTTAACAACAAATTGTTTCTAATGGCCAGTGCTCTTAGAATAAGTAAGGAAGATTGGTTGGAATGACAAATCAAGAACAGGCAGACCTGGAGTCAATCCTCACTGGAGACCATGGACCAGTCTTCAACTCTTAGCCCAGTGGTGGGAACCGTGATCCACAGCCTGCAGGAGGACAATGGCGCTCCTGTGTGGTCTCTGATATCTCCAGAAACCCTTCTGGCCCTTGAAAAAATATTTTTTGGGTAAAAAATGTGGCACGGTTTTGTTCCTAAACATTATTTTAGTGGCTGTGCCCCAAAACTGAGGAGGAAGAAATCAGTGAGAACTGTCTTCAAGCAACTGGAATTGACTATTGGTAGAAGCATGTATGCATGCAGGAAGGATAACCTCCACACCTAGCAGAACACTGCTCAAGAGAAGCCAGAACAAGCCTGTTGGTCAATGGCCAGGAAGATACTTAAAAGTGCCATAATAAGTAGTGGTTGGTGTCTTCCACATCAGTAGGAGAATGAATCCACTCTTTCCATCAAGGTACTGAACTATATCCCCCTGCAACTGGAAAGTGTAGACTAAAAAACAGAGATAGGCCCCATACAAACTGCCAAAATAAAGCTGCTTTGGGTCACTTTGTTGGTATGCTGTTTAAATGTTGCATGCGTCCTAAGAGTCTGGAAGTTGCCCCAAAGCTGTGCTCCAGTCCTTAGGACTGGATTGTGGCTTTGGCATGGCTACCGGACTCTTAGGACACATGCAACATTTAAACAGCATACCAACAAAGTGACCCAAAGCAGCTTTATTTTGGCCTGTCTGTATGGGGCCTTAGTTCCCCATGGATCCAGACAGCCAACTGTATTATACACAGATCATCCACTGAAGCCCTTCAGTGACTCCTCCTCCCTTTTTATTAAAAAGTTTAAAGTTTCAACTTTTTTGTGTCTTTTGTCCTCTCTTGTGCCTGCAAGCAAAATGTTAGTGTTAGTTAGTGGCTTGATTGGGAGACCTGTGGCTGCTAGATGTGGATGCATCTGCCTTTCTTATTAAAACAGCTATTGTCCACTTACCCTGTCCCTTACTGATATGAACTGGGATTCTAGTAGCTTGGTTGTATGAAGCAATTTCTAGCTGCTGTAGCCTAGAGTTTTTGATCACTAAGATGACATCCCATCCAAAGCAGGTAGAGCAGAACTACCCTAGGAAAAATCATCATACTGCTTTAAACACATCCAATTTTATGAGAGTTTGGAAGCTGAACATGGTGAAGTCTTGTTAGTACTTCAATGGGAGGCCCCATGAGAATGCAGTGGTCTCCAGATAGGTCTAGGAAAGAATCCTGCCTCAGTCACAGGGCAGCTGCTACAAGTCAGAGTCAACAATAATGGGTTACATGAATCAAAGTTCTGACTCGGTATAAGAGGGTTTCCTGCATCTGCAATCTGTCTGCCAGTTGTATCCCCAAAACACTGGATCTTGTGCAAGCAGCTGGCAGATCCAGATGTATCATTAGGGAGGATGAGGTGGGCACTTTATGTGGCAGATGTTAAGGAGTGGGAAATGGTGACAAGATCTTAGAGGACAGAAGTGTGAGTACTTATGTGTGTGATGTAGCTTGTTCTATGCTTGCTAGGCCAGCCTGGTGCTCGCAAGTTTAATGAAAGAAGAACCTAGAAAAGTTACTTTTTGGACTCCAACTCAAAGGATGCTCACCCAAAATGGCCATTGGAAGACTGGGGATTGCAGTCCAAAAAGGTACTTTTTACTATAATATTTTTAGGGTATAAAAAAAGCATACATTAGTGTGCATAGTGTTTTTCTGCAGAGTTAATCCTGCTTAAATCCAGACCTTGGAAAGGTCATATTTTGGGATTATAAATGCATATTTTCCCAGCTAACACAGATGCTAGCCGGGGGATTCTGAAAGTCATAGGGAGAGTCAATGGGGTGGCAGGGAGTGGCTGGTACAAATTACTGGGGCACAGGGAGCTGGAATGGCCCAGTATCCATTGCATATGTTTTTTTCTTCCTTTGTACTATCACTATTTGTCAATTGATTTTGACATCCACTGTAAAACTGTGAGTTTCAAGGAAAATAATAATGTATTACAAAATAGTACAGATTTTAAGATGGCCTGCATAGCCTCCAACTGTCCCAAGTTGATGGGATAATCCTAATGAATCCTCTGTTGTCCTGTTTTCTTTTCTTGCTTTTAAAATGTGCCAGTTTTTCTCTCCTCCTCCCACTTTCCCCTTGTCTCTTCATCTTCCTTCAGTGGCTGCAAACTGAGTTCAAAGTGCAAAAGTAGTTTGGGATCAATAGACTCAAACAACTCAGTAACAAGGAAAAGACAAGAGGGGGTGGAATCTTGCTCTTTCCAGTAGATTCAGGGTGAAGTAAACTGCTGCATCCTCTTCTAACGCTTCTGTTCTTGTTCAGTAATAACATTTGCCATCTTTACTATATTTTGATGTTGTTTGGCCATATGTGTCCTGCTTTGTCTGTGTGAAATGTTGAAGGGCATGGGGCTGCCCTAACTTATTGAGAGATCAGGACTGGGGCCGAAGAGAGGGGGGGAAAGGAAGCCACTTGTGGGAGGAAAGGTAGTGGGCAAAATGGTAGGACAGTGAGAAGGAAGACAGGAACAAGAAGGATGAGAAGAAGCCTGAGGAAAAATGCAAGACCTATGACAATGGTAGTGATGACTGGAAACAAAGATAGCCTGCTATGGTCTCAAGAACCAATGTGGTGTAATGGTTTGAGTGTTGGACTAGAACTCTAGAGACCAGAATTTGAATCCCTGCCCAGCCATGGAAACCAACTGGATGACCTTGGGCAAGTCACACTTTCTCAGCTTCAGAGGGGAACAAAAGCAAACTCCCTCTGAACAAATCTTGGTCAAGAGGATCCTGAGATAGGGCTGCCATAGGTCAGAAATGACTTGAAGGCACACAACAACAACTATGGACTCAGCTGGGCAAAAACTCACGATGGGGGAGGAGGAGGAGGAAGAGGAGGAGGAACAACTGCACCTCCCCTTCGGTGAGCTGTTCTCCTAATTTTAGTCAACTTCTCTGTCCCAGGGAACAGCTCCTAAATATTTCCTGCATGGCCCTCATTGGTCACCAAATGACACATCACTTGGGAAGGGCTCAGCATTTGGATGAGGACCAAAGAGTGCCCTCAGGCAGTGTCTGGAAAATGCTACTGTGGGTGGCAGTGACTGTATATTCCTCCTCCCCATAAAGTCTTTAGGGACTTTAAAGGAATGAGTGAACCTCTGGTCCTCCCAACCCAAAAAAATCACAAGCGTCCAGACCCACTCTTGGTGGCCCTGGTTGTAAATCAAAAATAATATTTTCAAGCTCTGAAACTCATGTTCATGTAAGGGCTTCCAACTCAAAGATTCTATGATTCTATGACATCCAAGGATAATCTTTTTTAGAGTATGAAGGCAGCATGCATCAATGTGCATAGGGTTTGTCTACAGAGTTAATCCTATTAAAATCCAGATATTGGAAAGGTTACACTACAGGACTATAATTCCTAGCATCTCTCAGATAGCACAAACAGTGCTTGGGGATGCTAGCCTGGAGGTTCTGCATTGATAGCTCATATTTCCGTCCTGGAGCCCCATTGAAAAAAATCAGCAAGCAGCAATGAGATCAAATTAAAGATCCACCTAGAAGCATCATAAGTACAAGGCAGGTGATGATTTTGGAATTTAAGCACACTCATACCTATGGGATCCAGCTGCTGACATTAACTGGCATTAAATATGTAATTATATGCAGCAGTTTATTAGAAACATTAGAGATAAAGGAGAAGTCAATGTACATTTCCCCATCCCTAAATGCTGGCATTGGTTTTGTCTTTAAAAACCATTCTTACTAGCTATTTCATTGGACTAGAGAGAAATCCTTCTTTGTTTATGGAAATTATCAAAATCTGGGAAATCCTCTAGGATGTCTCCAAGAAGGTTCTGCCTGAGGGCGTTAATAAACATCAAACAATACAAAGACACGATTAGTCAATATTCCCTTGTGATACTATTACACACACCCTGTGTGGTTACAGAACAAATCTGCAGTTTCAAAGGGTCTTTTAAAGAACTGTTTCAAGACTTAATAGGCTTAAATTTTAGCTGTTTAGCTATGGCAGAAATTGAGCACCAATGGCTCATCCATTTAATCTTCTTTTATCTGCTTTCATTTTAATCTATTGTCCTTTGCTTTGGAGGCCTCTGGGTTAAAAAGTATCATGTGAATAATAATAATAATAATAATAATAATAATAATAGACTAATTATGACAAATTATTGTTATTGCCAACAATTACTGCTGTTATTGGTCAGTGATGTGGATGCACTGAAAATGTTTAAAATTCAAACATAGCCCTACTGTTTGAAACCAGCAATTCGTTATAATCTACTGTAGTCACAACAACTTAATCCTTATAACTTGTGGCTTTTGCATGGTTAACCTTTGGCTCCACCATCTGTTATAAGCAAGAACTGCAAATAAAATTAACTGTTGAGTCTCCAGATGAAATGAGAGTACACACTAAGCAGAAATGTCTGCAGATACCAAATACCAAACTGGCTGGTTATCAAAACATAGCTCATCAACTCTGAAAGGCTTCCACATCCTATTATTGACCCTATCAGCCACATTTTAGCTGAATTTTGGAAAGTTACATTTTTGTACAATAGCTCTCAGAATTCCCTAGCCAGCATGGTACAGTTCTAGAGCAAGTATTTTCTTTTTAGCATCTTTAAAAATCCTAAAAAAAAATCCACCATTCCAGCATTCCTATTCAATGACTTTCTGTGATGTAGAATATAGTAACAGCTATAATAATACAATGCCTCCCCCAAACTGGGCCAAACGTACCTCACGTTGTACAGAGCCATTCATATGTAACAAACAGTTACCCTAGATGAGGATCCATATCTCTATCTCTATTAAAAATAATCTCTATCATAATTCAACCAAGGATGTACTTGAACACATTTATCTACACAAATTACAATCACAGAAGATGACTTCCACATACAGTTCTCCCTTGTTGGATCAGTGTGTTGGCGTCACATTTGAAGTGTGGGTGTCACTGTTATGTAGTGCTGGCACACAAGCAAACATGCTAGTACAAAAGTTGTAGGGTGAGGTACCAGGAAGAGCATTGTGAATTTCCAGGTGTTTACTATAGAATAATCCTATTGATCAAGGAGAGAAAAGTGAAGCCTATGGGCTGCATGAAGCCCCGAAACCATATTTGAGGTTTTCAGGGCCCGCTAGAATCCCAAAAATATTTTTGCTCCAAAGGTATCCTTTGGTGCATTTGAAGCAAAGTTTTTTATTCTGAGGATGTAACCCTCCAAGGTACCACAAAGTGGTCATGTGGTCCCCTAATCCCTTACACTTGTCCATCACTACAAATTCTACTAATAAAAATGTTTATACGTGAGGCTTTAATACTACACATCTGAAGAAGTGAGTTTATACCTATGCAAGCTAATGCTAAAATAAAAATCAGTTAGTCTTAAAGGTGCTGCCACATTTTTCTCTCTCTCCCTCCCTTGCTCCTTTTTATGCTGTATGGATTAGAAAATAACACTCAGAAAAGAAATCAAAATAATTGTACAGCTGCCCATCCTTGAAAGTCCAGCCATAGATTCTGGGCTATTAATTCCAACATTTGATGCAAATTAAAAAAATCCATAGAGGAATATTCATGGACTAGGTTACATCAATTCAGAATACAGAATCCAAGTGAACTTTATAGAAAGGATTAATGGCCGCCGATTGCCACCGGGGCCTTTGGGGGGCAATTGTCTATAGAAGCCTCAGAAACATGCATTTATATTAACATTTTTTTAAAAATCAGCAAATTTTTTCGCACGTCCTCCATTTTTTTTTAAAAAAGTGTCTTCCATTTGAAAATTTTGTCCTACATTTGTCCTGGTTTATTTATATATTTAATTTTTTAAAAATTATTTAATTATTTATTTTTTGGCTTCGGCCCCCCCCAGTTGTCTGAGGGACAGCAACCCGGCCCCCGGCTCAAAAAGGTTGCCTACCCCTGATCTAAATCACTGTGTCTGCATGATCATAATCCACAAGAGGGGGCAGTCGTACAAGCTGTGTTATTCCGGGAACGAATAGATAATAGAAAACAATGCAAATTAAGTGGATTTCACTAAATTAAAGCAACAACTTAATTTTGTTATGTTACTGCAGAAACGCTGCACTAATGGTTATTTCAAGTAATGAAATGCAAAAGGCACACTCCAAGCCAGTCAATGGGAGAGAGATATTAAATATGATTATTAATTCTCCAGTAAAATGAGAAGGCTGTAAATTTCTCTTAACCCTGGTTGACCTATGCTCATATTTATTTCTGGAATGGAAGAAGCATTTCTTTCTTACCTCATAATGGCTACTTCCTTTGCAATAATCAAAGGATTCTGCTTACCTCCACAAAGTCAGGTGTTTTTTTTAACAAGTAACTTCCTTGCCAATTCCATGGAGTTATCAATGGAACAAAAAGAACTTGTTAATGTGGGGTTGTTTTTTTTTGGGGGGGAGTGTAACTCCCAGAATCCCATAGCCAATATGGCCAATAGCCATGTTGCCAGAGGAGACTAGAAATTATAGCCCAAAAAAGGTCACTTTTCCAAACTCTGTTAATAAATATGTACAGTCTGATTGACATTGTGTGTCAGCTGTAACACCTCATTTCTTTTAGAATTAAAGCAAAGAGAAGTCTGTGGTTGCTGCCACACTTCAGAAATAAAGCAGCTTGACATCTCTTTAATCTCCTTGGCTCAATGCTATGGAATTCTGGGCTTTGGAATTTGATGGGGCAACACAGCTCGCTGACTAAATATCTCATAAAACTACAAATCCCAGAACCCCATAGCATTGAGTCATGGCTTTATTTTTGCAGTGTGATAGCAGCTTGTGTTGATGAAAGATAAAAAACAGTCAAAAATCCTTTTAGGCGCAGCCACAACCTTAAGCATATATTAAATGGTTCTCTGGATCCCATCCACACCAAAATAAAAAAATAAATTATTCTTCACATTTTATGGGACTCATCAGAGAAGTGAAATCTGTATAAATGTGTGTCCGCGAAGAAGCCTCAAATGTCAGCTATATCCTACATAGGCTTTAAGACTCAAAAGATCCAGATACAAATCCTCACTGGGCCATGAATCTCAATGGATGATCTTAGACTACTCCTAATCTTAGGCTGACAGGATTGTTGTGAGAATAACATGGGAAGGAGGGGTATCACATATAAATATATACACAAAGCAAATCAGAAATGGGATTTAAACTTGATTTAAAATTTTTAAAAAACAACAACGCAAATGTGGGATGTTTATCACACAATGTTTCTGCAAATGTTAAATAATGCAAAAATAAAGATAAGGTAAAATGGAGAAAAATGGCAGCTTTTTTACTTTCAGTATTTCCCGAAAGTAAAAAGCTGCTGTTTTCCTCCATCTTACCTTTGGTTTATTTTCACGTTATTTCACGTTTGCAGGAATTTTGTTGGAGGGTTGTTGTTTTTTGCCAAGATTTGTTCAGAGGACGTTTGCTTTGGCCTTCCTCTGAGGCTGAGAGAGTGTGACTTGTCCAAAGTCATCCACTGTGTTTTCATGCCCATGTGGGGATTTGAACTCTGTTCTCCAGAGCTGTAGTCCCAAACACTTAAACCACCACACCACATTGACTCCTATTTACAAATACAGTACATAAAATCCATTCTTAAGACTTTGCAAAACAGCATACCTTTTCTCGGTCTTTATACTCCTGCAGCTCTTCTTCTAGACTTTGGATTGTAGTAGCCTGCTCATCAAGCTCACTCCTTAACCTCTCAAACTTTCTGGCTATTGAATCATCATCTTCTCCATATATTTCTTTCTCTATACTAAAATATTTCTGTTAAAGCAAGCAAGAACACTGGTGAGAGACCCCAAGAGCTTCATGTCAAACTAGAGCACAACAATTATTGATGACCACAAGTTTTATTTTGCAACCCTAAATCATATTTGAATTTGACAGTTCTATGTCAAGATAACCAACTCTGCTGCTAAAGCAGTAGAACAATTAGGGTTCTTTAGCCAGAACTTGGACAAGCTCCTTTTTCGGACAAGAAAATCCCTAGTCAATATGACCATATTAGCTGAGGGGTACTAGGAGATGTAAAAGTAAATGGCAATTCACCTGAGCATGCCTTTTAAAAATCATTTTCAATCTATTAAAAACAGTCATTTCCAAAAAAATCACGATGATTATTGTTGTTACTTTATTGTTAAAAAGTAAAAAGAGAAGGAATTTTTAAACCTACAAATAAGTCCTGGCTGACCGTAGTAAATGTTCCCCAGAGGACTTGAGTGCACAGGGTATATTATATGGGAAGAAGTGATCCCATAGGTAACCTTGACCCAGACCATGTAGAATTTTAAAGGTAATAACCAACACTCTGTAGCTTGTCCAGAAATTAACTAGCAGTCAGTGGAGTGATTTTAATATTGGTTTGATATGATCAGTCCTGGATGTACCAATCCTGCTGCCATATTTAAACTATTTGGCATTTCCAGACTTGGTACAGAGAAAGCCCAATGTACAGCACATTACAAAAGTCCAGTCTTGAGGTTACCAGCATGTGCGCTATCATCTTTAGGTTCCCCCAGATGCAGGAAAGGGTGCAACTGGCATAACAGATGAAACTGACAGTAAGCACTCCTGGTCATCACATCTATCAAAGCTATCATTTTTAGTGATGGATCCAGAAGCACTCCCAGGCATTAGCAAATTGTTCTTTTTTTGTTAATTTTCAGTAGCTGAGGAGGAAGGAAAGAGGTAGCCAAAATGACATCAGGGGAGCTCCACTTTGGTGTCTTTACCTAACTTGACAGCTATTACATTTGCTTGTACCAGTGGATGGAATCAATCATAGTGTACCATATGTAATTTTATAATGGCCCAGAGACTTTATCAACTTATTATAAAAGCTGTCAGAGCTTGTAAAAACCTACTGTGTGGGATCAGAATTCCTCAGCCAGTAATCACTTTTCCCAGCTGTGAGAAGTGTTTTATTGGCTCACAGGAAGGTCTATTAGTCCCATCACTAAGGGCAGATGCCAGATCTGAGAAAGTGCAGGCAGATGAACAGTGCTCCACTAGATATTAGACACACAAAATACACATGGTAGCAAGATTTTTTTTAACTTACTGCATAGTGTGCTTGAAGAATTGCTAGTGCATCACATAATTGTTGTTGGAAACTATGCCGCATCTTGACTTCTTTCTGTAATTATATGGGAGAAGGAAGAAGAGTACACATTTATGAATTATTGAAACAATTTATTAAAATTTAATAATGCCTTTTATTAAAATTTGTATAAATGTCCTATCCAAGATAAATTTATCCTTTTCATCACAAAATTAACATTTATTCATTTTTACTGCTTTAAAAAATAAACATGGAAAATTATTCTTTCAATTACAGCTCCCAGAATCTCCCATGCTGGCTGTAGAATGTGTGGTCCAAACTATTGCTAAAATGCAGCCTACAAATATGTTTGTTTTTGAGCTGCCTTCTTTTTCACCCTAGTCCTGAGTAAACCCCTGGCCATATTTGTTCAGTGGACTGAACAGCCCAGTGGCAATAGCTAATGAGGATCATTCCGGAAGTGGTGGAAGAAGTCATAACAGACTGCATTTAGGAAAATCTACAAGCCTATATCCCATCCCTTTCCTTTGCTGAGTACCATGGAGTTGTATGCAATTCCAGTGATGTTTGGGTCATGTGATCTTGACTGCATGTGTAAACACTGGAGGAGAATTGTATCCCCGGATCCTACCCAGAGGGTAGCTATTTTGAATTTGGTTGGAATGTTGCAGATTAATGAGCAGAATAATGGTGCAGACCAGGAAGGTGAACACGTGGGCTTCCAGCTGTTGTCAGATGGCAACTACTACCACCCCCCATCACTGCCTATGATGGGCAGGACATATGCGAGTTGCTAACAAGATTGGGAGGGGGCTACATGCTTCCCAGCCAGAGCCCCATTATGCTTAGTACCTCTGGTTTCAAATATACAGACACATCAGGCATTAAGTTACACTAAATGCAGTAAGACTTACATCTGAGTAACTATGCACAGAGATTGTGCGGTCTGTTGCAACAAACATTGCTCAAGCTTAAATGTTCCAGCATCTTCTCAAAACATGATAATAGAGCAGTTTAGTTTTTTAAAAAATAAAGACATGTATGAGGACTCCATGCTTAGAAATATTCTATTACATTCCATTCTATTCTATATGCAATTTTAAATTTATCACAAATGAACAAATATACCCAACTTTCTAC